>NC_079421.1:21360188-21535188 GCF_026213295.1 Gadus chalcogrammus | reverse complement strand
CCTCCCCCTCTCCTCTCCCCCTCCCACTCCTCCTCCTCCCTCTTCTCCTCCCCCTCCCTCTCCTCCTCCTCCCTCTCCCCCTCCCACTCCTCCCCCTCCCTCTCCTCCTCCCTCTCCTCCTCCTCCCTCTTCTCCTCCCCCTCCCTCTCCTCCTCCTCCCTCTTCTCCTCCCCCTCCCTCTCCTCCTCCCTCTTCTCCTCCCCCTCCCTCTCCTCCTCCCTCTCCCCCTCCCACTCCTCCCCCTCCCACTCCTCCCCCTCCCTCTCTTCCTGCTCCCTCTCCTCTCCCTCTCCTCTTCCTCTCCTGTATTCCTGAGATTACATTTGGCCTGTGAAGTCTACTGGGAAACACTTAGGATGCCCCAACACGTAACATTAAGGAAGGAGGGAGTCTCGATGTCAGGATAGCTTCAGCACTCGTGTGATGCCGCGGCTTGGGCTGGGAAGCACCTATTTTAAACGGAAAGGGGGAGCCATTTGTCCCCCTGTGTAGCGGACCTCATTCGTCAGGCCGTAGCCAGAGGTCACTGGCTCAAAAAGGGAAGATCATTGTGATAATAGTCACACATATTTTCCTGGTGTGTGTGCACTGGTTCACTGCAATTGTTGGAGAGAGGGAGAGAACGAGAGAGTGAGAGAGAGAGGGAGGGAGGGAGATAGAGGGGGATAGGGAGAGAGAGAGAGAGAGAGAGAGATCGAGAGAGAGAGAGAGAGAGAGAGAGAGAGAGAGAGAGAGAGAGAGAGAGAGAGAGAGAGAGAGGGGGGGAGGGAGATAGAGGGGGAGAGAGAGAGAGAGAGAGAGAGAGAGAGAGAGAGAGAGAGAGAGAGAGAGAGAGAGAGAGAGAGAGAATGAGAGAGATATAGATACAGAAAGGGAGAGAAGAGAGAGATAGAGAGAGGTTGGCGGCGTTGGGGGTTGGGTGAGGGTGAGTGACTGATGCAATAAGACACAACACAAAAGCCATTGGTTTTTTGGTTTCAATTATTCCACTTAATTTGCTCTCTGTGTTCAAGCTATGCTGACCCCTTTACAACATACCCCCCCCCCCCTTCCTCCCTCACACACACACACACACATGGATACAATCCCACAAACGTGCACCAACATACAAATACAAATAGATACAACCTTTAGCTGCCTGACGCCGTAATAAGAGACGACTAGGTACACAAACAGTGTGATTTAGAGAGCGATGGAACATCCATCTTTGAGCTGAAAGGTTTTTTGTAGAAACGAAGGAAGGGAGGAATTAAGGAAGGAAAGAAAGAAAGAAAGAAACAACAGAGGAAAGAAAGAAAGAAAGAAAGAAAGAAAGAAAGAAAGAAAGAAAGAGATTGCTTTCCTCCTGAATACTTGAACCCAAAGATGCTTCCCCTGGTGTTTCTCTGGCCCTGCTCCTCGCTGAGCCTCCTCTGAAGCCACGATGGGAGTGAGGCTGAGCGGCCGGCTCTGGCCTAGACGCTACATGGACCCGAGCGGGAGACAGGTGGGCCGCTGAGTGTATGAACAAAGAGTACACCCCCCTAGTCCCTCCACATGGGACACAAGCACGCTGTCAAACTCCCAGTCTCCACTCCGGTACGAGGCGGGGACGTCCTTACAAAAGAGTCTAGTTAAACTGGTCATCTTGAAGATTTTCATGTAAATAAATGTCTGCTAGGTCACTGAATGAGGTCACTCCACGGTGGTGGAGCTCACTGATGAACGCTCTTGCGTTTGCAGCATTATGAATCGTAGGAACCGGGTGTGGTGGTGATACTGTACCGCTGGAAACAGACGGAATGTGGCTCGGGATGAAGAGCGGGACGGCTGCTAGTCCGATCCCCGGCTCCTCCTAGCGGAGTGTCGAGGTTTTCCTGAGCGAGACGCCTCACCCTGACTGCTCCTGACGAGCTGGCTGTCGCCCTGCGTGGTTGACACCGCCGTCAGTATGTGACGGTGTGCATGAATGGGTGAATGTTTGGCAGTATTGTAAAGGGCTTCGAGTGGCCACTGGTTAGGAAAGCACTGTACATATGCTGTCCATTTAGCATTTTCCAATAGATGACTGTTTATGGCCAAACGAGAACAAAATGGAAGGATGGAGTTCCAGATATATTTAGGGCACAAGCATGGTTCTGTTATATTATGGGTCAATATACAGTAAGGGTCTGCTGCAGGTCATAAGAGAGGACCCTGCATAATAAAATAAGCTTCAACCGCTGCGTATCGCCTTTGAACAAATGTTTGTCCAAAACATTAATTATTGAGTAGAGACAGGGAGACCTGGCTTTTGGCTGGCCGTCGACTGTCATCTCCACCTGACGTTCTCCTCCTCCTCCTCCTCCTCATCCTCCAACGTTTTCCTCCGTCTTGATGGAGCTGGTTCTAATTTAAGAAACGAGCAGAATTATCTGGGAGGAAAACACAGCTGCTACCCTGCTGAGTGTGTGTTTGTGTGTGTTTATGTCCATTGTTTGTGTGTGTTTATTCCTTGCTGAACTCCTCAACTGTGTGTGTGTGTGTGTGTGTGTGTGTGTGTGTGTGTGTGTGTGTGTGTGTGTGTGTGTGTGTGTGTGTGTGTGTGTGTGTGTGTGTGTGTGTGTGTGTGTCAATATGTCCATGTGTTTTCCACGTTTGATGTGCTGCTCTCATTCTCTGCTGAAACACAGTAAGGGTCTCTCTCCCTCTCCTCCCTCCCTCTCTCTCTCCCTCCCTCTCCCTCCCCTCCTCCCTCTCTCCCCCGTCTCCATGTCTCTCCCGCCTCCCTCCCTCAATCCCCTCCCTCCCTCCCCCCCGTCTTCAGGTCTCTCCTCCCTCTCCCTCCCCTCCCCCGTCTTCAGGTCTCTCCTCCCTCTCCCCCCCTCTTTCTCTCCCCCGTCTTCAGGTCTCTCCCCCCTCCCCCCTCCCTCCCCTGTCTCCAGGTCTCTCCCCCCTCCCTCCCTCCCTCCCCACTCCCTCCCCTCCCTCCCCTGTCTCCAGGTCTCTTCCCCCTCCCCCCTCCCTCCCCTGTCTCCAGGTCTCCCCCCCTCCCTCCTGGGACAGCCAGCTGAGTAGACGCTCTCATGCTCTGTAGAGGCGTGCAGGAACTGTTACGCCGAGAGGGAAATAATTATATCCTACAGAGACAGTGTGTCGGTGTGTGTGTGTGTGTGTGTGTGTGTGTGTGTGTGTGTGTGTGTGTGTGTGTGTGTGTGTGTGTGTGTGTGTGTGTGTGTGTGTGTGTGTGTGTGTGTGTGTGTGTGTCTGTCTGTGTGGGTCTGTGTGTGTGTGCCTGCGTGCGTGCTTGTGTATGTGCATGTGTGCTTGCTTGTGTGCGGGCGTATGTGAGTGTGTGTGTGTATATCAGTCACTGTGTTTGTGTGTGTGTGTGTGTGTGTGTGTGTGTGTGTGTGTGTGTGTGTGTGTGTATGCGTGCATGCCTGCATCTGTGTATATCAGTCACTTTGTTTGTGTGTGTGTGTGTGTGTGTGTGTATGTGTGTGTATGTGTGTTTGCGTGTGTGCGTGCATATGTGAGTGTGTGCGTGTATATATGTCACTGTGTTTGTGTGTGTGTGTGTGTGTATGTGTGCTTGCGTGTGTGCGTGCATATGTGAGTGTGTGCTTGTATATCAGTCACTGTGTTTGTGGGTGTGCGATACAATATATAAAGCCGTCTGTAACTTCAATAGAAAACGATCCTCCACCTAGTTAGAAGTCTGTAGATCTGCTGTTGGAAAGCAAATATCTTTACACATATCGGCTGTGTTGGTTTAAAGACTCGTCAAACCGAAGGGTTTCATTATCGCGCTTAAAGACGACAAAAATAACAAAAGAGAAATCCAAACTTAGGAGGCCAAGTGGGACACTTTATGCATAATAATGTCTGCTGTTCCACACAACAACACATACCGGCTGAAACCAGCAGTCCTGGAAGTATTTATTTTTATATCATCTAATCAAGGCAAAAAACGTTACTTTGATGACCTCATCAAAGGTCGCTCTGCGGCGACGGCGGAGTTGACGAACCCGAAAGGCCATCTCTTCGCTAATTAAGAAGGCTGCATAAAGGAAAGAGGCTCCCTTGTTAGATATCCTGTGAGGAATGGCAGAGTAAGCAGGATAATGAGTGCGTTTCATGTCTCTGAGGTTAGC
Source organism: Gadus chalcogrammus (assembly GCF_026213295.1). Taxonomy (NCBI): domain Eukaryota; kingdom Metazoa; phylum Chordata; class Actinopteri; order Gadiformes; family Gadidae; genus Gadus; species Gadus chalcogrammus. The sequence goes on along the minus strand of NC_079421.1, from coordinate 21,531,073 downwards.
CTGCCCGCAGGCTGCGTTGGCTCGTCTTGGCAGGGAGGTGAAAGGGCTGATCCTCAGTGGGTCTTGTCGGTAGATGCGGAGACACACACCGCCTACACACTAGGACTGGGGTGTAAGAGATTTGAGAGGCCACTTTTTAAACTACAACTAAAAGAACGGTTGAATACATTTTGTTTGGGCGATTATGGGACTGAACAGCGAATGCAATATAAAACTTTTTTCTCCCTTGTAAGAAGGCGAATCTATTTGATTTTCAATGCCACGATTTCATGTCAATCCTACTTGATTGGCTTATTGTCTTTTTTACATAACAAGGCTTTTTTACATAACATTATGGAAACTAAATATAGCTTCCACAAATTGCCATTATAGGTAGAAAAACTTTGATTAAAAATGACTGAATCACTAATTGACCCTTATCAAAGATAAGCAGACGAAGATACAATAAACAATACGGTTCTCAATCAACACTTTGGTTCTGACTTCTCTTCTCATGCTCGTTTACGTGCTGCTCGTTAAGGGGCTGCTCGTTAAGATGCTGCTCGTTAAGGTTTTGCTCGTTAAGGTGCCTCGCCCATGAGTAGAAGCAGGAGGGAGACGCCTCTTAAGGGTTGAGTATGTTTAAATGGATGGTTGTTTTTCTGGGACCGCAATGTTTGACTGCTTCAAAACGATGATTTATCCTGTGGGGAATGTGTAGTTCCATATGAAGTATCGTTCCTTTACACATGGAGCGACTACACTACTCTGTTAAAACAGACACTCTGAGGATACGGGGAAAATGTGTTTTAATTGCGTGCGAAAGGTATTTGTGAGATCGGTTTTCTTTAGCCTCCAGGAAAACACAGCATTATCTTAACAATATTTTGTTTTCTGTGCGACTGTGGAGAAATAACAATGGCTGTCTAGACTACAACAAATCCACTATGCCCCCACGAGTCTGGCTGCTGCGGAAACAGGATGCATTGTGATTCTGAGACACCAAGAGATAATGGCTCTATAGCAGTGTGATGACAAATTAGCGTGTGTGTGTGTGTGTGTGTGTGTGTGTGTGTGTGTGCGTGCGTGCGTGCGTGCGTGCGTGCGTGAGTATCAGAGAGAGAGAGACAGAGACAGAGACAGAGAGACAGAGAGAGAGAGAGAGAGAGAGAGAGAGAGAGAGAGAGAGAGATGGAGAGAGAGTGAGAGAGAGAGACAGACAGAGAGAGAGAAACCGACAGAGAGAGAGAGAGAGAGAGAGAGAGAGAGAGAGAGAAGGAGAGTCAGAGAGAGAGAGAGAGAGAGAGAGAGAGAGAGAGAGAGAGAGAGAGAGAGAGAGAGAGAGAGAAGGAGAGAAAGAGAGTCAGAGAGAGTCAGTGAGATAGTGCAGGAAGGTTAAGAGAGAGAGCAAATGAGCATCAGACAGGTCCCGTTGCTGTATTCTCCCTATCAACCCGATATCGTCATCAAAGTCACCTAGGGCCTGGAGTTTTCCTCCCATAAGAGTCAGCAGAACTTCCTTCCCTATCACCTCAGCCATGCAGCTTACTCCAGATCAGTGTTTTGGGGGCACCCGGGGATGTGATGCACAAATGGGGGATGTGCTCTGTCACATCCCATCCGCCAGTTCCCCACAGAAGACAGAGCCACATGACGCCATGGGCCGCTTTAAACACAATGGCATGAAAACTGCTGTACTGGCTCAAAGTGGAGCCTGGCAGATAAAGAACAACGTGCTCTTCCCGTGCTATTTGTCACACGAGCAGGAGCCTGTTGTGACAGCTTCTCTGGGTCTTTGTTTCATTTTTCCGAAGGAGAGTCAAAGGCATGACGGTGTTTCTGAGGCTGCTTCTGTTAAAGTGTGGGAGGGTATTGGCTGTTGACATGCTTCATTTAAGCAGCGTTCACAAACGACAGGGAGGAATTATCCTTCTCGAAATACACACAAAATAGCTCCTGTTTTTACGATAATCACCAAAACATGCAGCGAATCGCTTCACTCAGGTACTGAGCGCCGCCACTCTCCGAGGTATCTCGGGTTCTCCAGTGAAAACTGTGTTTTAGGAAATGATTTGTCTGCCAGAGGATAATAGGCTGTGGGGGAACTGTGCGTGTTTACTCTAAATAGAGCAGCTGTCAGTGTTTCTGATTCAGTTACAGATAAGCACCGGGAGGCTGGTGCGTTTTCTCTAGGAACTCATGTCAATCCTCCCGGCGTACTAGAACGATGAGTTGGTACATACTTGCTTCTTTGTCTGGCTCGTCTGGCTCCAAAGCTGTCGCTAAGGTGATGAATTACTACCTGTGCCATGTGGTCCTCTGGTACGACGATACGGGGACAGGACCTGGTGTGACACTGGGGGACAAATTGAAGCATCCCTATTTTTTTTCCCTACATATTTGTATTAGTATTATTTATTTATTAGCCCTAGAAAACCATAAACCTAACAACGGAAAGGTCTTTATTTTCTATGTTTTAAGATAGTATTACTTGTTATTCTTCAAAAGCCAGTGGCTCAATAACAATATTCTGAATGAACAATACTGTATATTGAGAACCAACGTAATATTTGTATTACATTTAATGCACGCAAATATTCACATCAGTATGCCTAGTCTGGCTCCCAAAATAAATAGCGAAAAACCGTAGAAGAAGAATAAAATATTTATATTCTCCAAATTAATTCAGATTCCATGATCTTTGTCAAGTGACTTTATAGAATAAAAGATAATGAAATTCCTTTTAATTAACCAACAGTCCCACCGTTTCCCTGGGTGTCTCATTGTCTGCCATCAAACCCTGTCTGTTGGACGGGCTCCTCAACGCCGGGAAGAATAATAACGCTTGATAACCCCATCGCCTTTGGCTATCTCTCATTTCCATCGCCAAATAGAGCTGTGTAATCCATTCCCTTCATGTGATAATAAAAATTATATAATAATACAGATAAGGAATTGGCGAGTGTGTGTGTGTACGTGCGTGCATGGACGTATGTGTGTAATGTGCATGCATGCGTGTGAGTGTGTGAGTGTGAAACATCCGTTATTTTGCCTCTCAGACCTGAATAAGGAATAAATAAGCCTTTGGGCTGAGTTACCCACACCCAGAAAAATCAATTTGGATTCCTGGCCATAACCTTTACCTGCATGGCTGTGCGTAAAGCATGAAATAATCATGTCCGCCTACAAGTGATGCAGAGAGTAAGCATGGGTCTGGTTTAACCACGGGAGAATAATGAACACACAAGTACAAACTCAAAAACAGGGGGGTTATTCTGTTTGATCTAAGGTGGGAATATTATACAATGCTGTATAAGTGTGTATTGGAGGCTACGGCTCAAAGCCTTGGGGTTATGTGGGGTTGACAAACAGACTCAGGATCGGAAATGAGGGGGCTTTGGGGGTCTGGGCATATGCTTTCACATGGAAATGACAGAACATGCTATACCTGCAAACCATGTTAACCTTAATTATATTTTTCCAAGGGGTTCCAATGTTTATCCGAAAGGTACCCCCATTTCTGCCGTGCAGGCATCAAATACGCTCACCTGTGTACCCCTACCTGTGTTTTACTGTCCTGCAACTTTCTGAACTTATTGAAGGTCAATTAGGGTGCAAGCTTCGTAGCTTTCGCTTGTTAACACCAGGAAGTCTTGACAAGGCAGCAAACATCTGCCGCTCTCTTTGTGTTAGCACTGATAGCGGCTGTGATGGACAGCGGAGCAATAAGTCCTCGAACACAGTGAAGATGAGCAAACATCTCAGAGGCCTGCGGGCAGGAAGAGCAGTCAAGTTAGTTTCACTGCAATTATTGGAGAGTTTGCAGACAGGAATCTTCGTTTTTGATGCAAAACTGTCAGACACAAACGGACAACCAATATTAGTACAAATAATGAAAGATAAGAAATGACTGAAGACTGGGGACATATACAACCAATAGTTTGTTGTTAGCTTGGTTTATATTTTCAGAAGAAATGGCACATCACAAGAGGTATGGTAAGTATACGGTCGTAAAGTTATACTAGTACTTCCTACATACACATTGTATGTAATAAACGTAAAGCATCAAGGATACTGGAATCCTGAAAAAAAAAAAAAACAATAATAATAATTCCCAATAACTGCAGGCTGGCGTCTTACGTTGCTGGTTATTGATGTCCTTCTGTCCGGTGCTCTTAGTTCAGCAGCTCGGTGGACAGCCACAGACATGGACCGTGCTTGATCTGATTATGAGAAGGCGCACGGGCCCACCGGAGCTGCTCAGAGGCAGGATTAGTCTTGGCAGGCCCCAAGTGCTTTTGTTACAGCAGACAAAATGAAGGTCACTCCATGTGGGTCCCTCTCTACTTCTTTAAGGACTACACACTGAATCACAAATCGATTACACTATTAAAATGGATTTTCTCTTTCTATTTTTTTCTAAATATACCATGGCCACTGCCCCCCCCCCCCCCCCCCCCCCCATCACTGGGAGACATTATCGAACATAATTCAGCCCGGCCTCAGAGAGAACTTGTAATTAGAGTCGTGGTTTTGCAGGTGAACGAAATGTGACGGCAATTTAATTCCTTTCGTTTCCTCCCGCTGTGGTCTTTTGAATGCATAGAAAGGACGCAATGTTCCGTCCCAGTGGGAGCGCATTCCCAATAAACATTCTCACTGTGTATACACACACACACGCACAAACACACACACATTTTTAAGAGTAAAAGACAATTAGTTTGTTTTTCCATTAAATGCGAGCCTCAGCTGGGAAATAAGAGAGAATATCTCTCGCTGCGTGTACGTACCTACTGTACCGGGTGAATTATTCATGAAGCTTTATTGATACAAATGAGTTGCGTTCAATGCGAGATAGCCTTAACATCTCCATGGCAGCGGGATAACGCCTGGGCTGAAACACATAGCAATGGGGCCATAGCAGGGGTGATGACAAATTAGACAGTGTGTATGTGTGAGAGAGAGAGAGAGAGAGAGAGGGAGAGGGAGGGAGGGAGGGAGAGAGAGAGAGTAGAGAGAGAGAGAGAGAGAGAGAGAGCGGGAGAGTAGAGAGAACGAGCGAGAGAGTAGAGAGCAGAGAGCAAGAGTGCTCCTTCCATCAGTGAGCAGATCATCTGTGTGATCGGTTCTCCACACTGTTATAATGATGGAAAATCCCTCACTCAGACAGACCAGCACAGGGGAGTGAGGAGATGCAAGTGCATAGGAATTTGTGTGATGAAGAATGCATCTCTCTCTCTCTCTCTCTCTCTCTCTCTCTCTCTCTCTCTCTCTCTCTCTCTCTCTCTCTCTCTCTCTCTCTCTCTCTCTCTCTCTCTCCCTCTCTCCCTCTCTCCCTCCCTCCCTCCCTCCCTCCTGCAGATATCTTTATTGCGGCCTCACATAATGCATATGAAAACGTACACGTTTCTACCATTTTCGACAATAAATCAATACATGATTCCCCACGGAGAGGTGAAACACGCCGTGTGTTTGCTCATAAACGTGATGGACGGGTCTAAAGGGGCATTTGATGGAGTGGGGGGGGGAGGGCACCTGCCTCCATAGATCACCCCCACAGTGCACCTGCTTCACAACAGAGAGCCAACCACAATGCTTCTCCCCCCCTACATACACACACACACGCAGGCACACACACACACACACCTCCACACACGCATTCGCTCTCACACACACACACACTCCCACCCTACCACGCACACACTCTCTGACCCACACACACACACCCACACTGACACACTCCCACCCTACCACACACACACTCTCTGACCCACACACACACACCCACACTGACACACTCCCAACCTACCACATATACACTCTCTGACCCACACACACACACACACACTCTCTGACCCACACACACACACCCACACTGACACACTCCCAACCTACCACATATACACTCTCTGACCCACACACACACACCCACACTGACACACTCCCAACCTACCACATATACACTCTCTGACCCCCACACACACACACACTCTCGGACCCACACACACACGCACGCACCATGGGCCCGCCCTGCGCTACATAACCAAGTCGGCAGCGTAAGTCAAGCCGTGACCACCTCCTCCTCCATCGCGCCTGGTCCGGCGCTGGAGGGAGGAGCCCTGGTGGGGGGGACCCTGAGCTCACCCTGGTCGGCCGTCAGCCCCACGGATTAACCCCCAAGAGGGGGGGCACGCGAGGGGGGGGGGGGATCACAAGGGTGAACAAGATGCAAACTAGCTTCGTATCCGGATTGGACCATCCGTCAAACCTGGGAGTGGGGGTGTGCATGTGCGTGTGTGTGGGGGGGGGGGGGTTCCGCACTGCGAGATGTGTGTGTGTGTGTGTGTGTGTGTGTGTGTGTGTGTGACAGTAGTGTGTGTGTGCGTGACAGTAGTGTGTGTGTGTGTGTGTGTGTGTGTGTGTGTGTGTGTGTGTGTGTGTGTGTGTGTGTGTGTGTGTGTGTGTGTGTGTGTGTTTGAAAGTAGTGTGTGACAGCTAGTGATGAATTGTTTCCATCAGGAGCATCTCTCTGTGTCAACGGTGATGGGGTTTGGGGTTGAAATACACAGCCCATGGCATTTGTGTTTGGAAATGGGGTTAGGGTTTTGTGTTATGGCTGCATTGTTCCTAAAGTCGATATAGACTGAGTGGTTAGGCATTAGGACCTAAGATGTAAGACCATCAGAAATATTAATACTAAAGGGCACCTCAGAAGATAACATATTTGATCATAAAAAAGATCCGTCTTCATTTACCGTATAGGATAAGGCCAATAAAAAAACAAAGAGGCTGTGGTTGCGGTATATTTGGTCCTCTATGTGTGTCATTTATAGCGATCTCTCCAAATTGTAATAATGAATTCGGCGCGTTGAGTGAAGATTCCTACGTCATCAGGGGGACCAGGAGCGTCTGTTCCTGAGCGGGCGATGCGGGAGGCTCCCCTCCGGTGAGCGGGGCTTGTATTGTCTGTAAACCGGACATATTTGTGTACGAACGCTTCCTGGTCCAAGGTGCACGTCACCCCTCAGATCCTACGATGCGGTGCACAGGACTACTTCTGTTTCCACTTTTAATAAGTCATGCCGTTAAAGCGCTGGACAACGGGCTGGCCCTGACGCCCATCATGGGGTGGCTGCACTGGGCGAGGTTCATGTGCAACGTCGACTGCGACGCCGACCCCGATAACTGCATCAGGTAGGTCGGATCTCTCAGGGCAGTGCCCCCTGTTCTTCTCCGTCCAAACATGAACGATCCAGCGCTACTCTTTTAGACTGAAACACACAGAACCGCTGTAGCTGACCGCTGAACATGATCTATGCATTTAGGAAGCATGAGTAGCAGCCCCCTGGCCCTGTCCCCCTCCCTTTGTGCTGGCAGTGAGCGGTTGTTCATGCAGATGGCGGACGTGATGGTGAAGGAGGGCTGGAGGGACGCCGGGTACGAGTACGTCTGCCTGGACGACTGCTGGCCGTCCCGCCGCCGTGACGCCTCTGGGGGGCTTCAGGCAGACCCCGCCAGGTTCCCAGGGGGCATCAAGAAGCTGGCTGACTACGTGAGCTGCCTTTTTTTACATTGTAGCCTACTAACAGCAGGTGTATTATTCATTATTAACTGCAGGTGCATTATGCATTATTAACTGCGGTCTTACGTCAAATATGATGCTACATTGGTTGTGCTTATACATAAAATATAACAGCTCAAATTTGACACCACATTCGGGCTCATGTAACTAAGGATCTATATATAAATCGATCCAAAATCGATGACATTTGTAAGTGTTACATATTCTCTATTCCTTTTGCAAGCAGCTTCAAAGTAGGTTAATCCATACAGGTGCCGTTCACGCGTGTAAAAAAAACAGAAACAGGTCGATAAGTTTCTCTTCCTGGTAGACAAACGCACTGCTTTTTTACAGTGTTCCGGCGCCATCTGGTGGTGGGGGTATATTACTACAACAACAACATTACAACGTTTGCTTGAAGTCAGGCACTCTTATCAATAAAAGTTTACTAAAGAACATTCTATCCATACAAAAGATATAAAGTAGAATAATAAACTTAATAAACAAACTTACAACTATCTTGATAGCATAGCCGCTAGTTTGGTCAAGTACTGCGTATCTTGTATATGACCAATAAAACTAAAAAAGGTTTGTTTAGTGTTGTAATTCATACTTTTTTATCCACCTTGAACAATGTGGACAAAAGCCCATTGCCCACTAAATGTATGTGCCTTTAGTTAATCTTAAAAGTATAAATAAGATATGGGTTAACCTAACAAACAATAAAAAGTGCTTGCCACATGGTTCTATGAACATCCTTTCTGTACGGACAGCGATATATTATTTCTCCTTCTTCTGACAAATGTTCTTATTGATAGTCGCTTCGGATAAAAGGCCTTGAGTATAAATGTAAATGTAATGTCTTGCAGGTGCACTCTAAAGGCCTGAAGCTGGGTATCTACAGCGACGTCGGGGCAGAGACCTGTGCGGGATACCCCGGGAGCCTGGGTCACTACGAGAAGGACGCCCAGACCTTTGCCGACTGGGGGGTGGATCTCCTCAAATTCGACGGCTGCAACATGAAGTGGACTCGCCTGGCAGAAGGTCAGGTGGATTTTACGAAGAAGATATGCATCTACACGGTTGATGTGTTAACAGGCCTCATCATCTGACACTGACTCATAGCTTTTTTTCAATGTATTTTAAATTAACATTATATTACCATGTGGAGTCGATTTAACGTTTGGCACACATGACATAACTCTCTCTCTCATGACATAACTGAACAGCGCCACTATTTTAGAACTGATTGCCCTGGCCTGTACCACTTCAAGATTCAGTACTGCATCACGGACTGACGTCCATTCTGCTTTGCTGCTCCAGGTTACAGGAACATGTCCAGAGCCCTCAACGCTACTGGGAGCAGGATGGTGTACTCCTGCGAGTGGCCATTGTATGAATGGGATTTCCACAAGGTGAGGTAGACTTTATATGTGCGACCCGACACGCATACAATCAAGTTTCGGTTCCGCTTACACCAGAGCACAAACCACACTGAGTGCACCAGGGGTTTCATTTATAACCGTTTCGTACGCACAAAAGGGGGCTGAAAGAGGCGTAGGCCTACGTGACTTTCCACGCCAAGGTTGTGATCTATAAAAACAAACTTGACGGGAGAATGTGCGCGGCGGAGAAGGACAATACCGAGCGTTGACAGAGAATGCTGAAAGCGCCTAGATGAGAGGAAGTTTCCCGAAAATCGACAGTTTTTTGTGCTGTGATTCGTGTCAGGTTGCTCTATAGTAATTTCGGGAAAAAGTTACACATCTTCATTGTAAGATCCCCTCTCAGGGGGCCTACGAAACCTCTCAGCCCCAGGGGCCAATGGCAGGTTAAGGCAGGCCTGATAATAGGAGATCTTTAAACACCAGAAAAGGCAGATTTTCAAACAACTCGTAATGGCTGATCCCACTCACACCTTTTGGCATAACACCCCCCCTTTAACATCGACTACGCTCTCCAGCCAAACTACACGGCCGTCCGCGAGACGTGTAACCAGTGGCGGAACTACGCCGACGTCTACGACTCCTGGAGCAGCGTCAAGTCCATCGCAGAGTGGACGGCTCTGCACCAGGACGCTGTGGCTCCGTGGGCCGGACCGGGGGGCTGGAACGACCCTGACATGGTAGGGCTCTCTGGGGGAGCTGAGGCGCCGTGCAGAGACTGCATGCCAACAACCACTACAACATGGTCACTGCAACGCTCAGCTTAAAGTGTACAGTGAAGTAGTTTTTAAAAGTCTATATTAACCACAAACATAACACACACCTTAAAGTGTTAGATGAAAAACTGCCCTAATACATTGATTTAAATTCAACCTTTCCAGATATCTTGCCAACAGTGGTTGAACAAGATGGAACATTTAACGGCGCAAATGTTAAACTCAATCTGAAAATATAAATTTCCCATTCGAAACAAATCCCAAAAATATATCTTAACACGCGTCGTAATCCGATTGCATCTTTCCCGGTCGTTCAGCTGGTGATCGGAAACTACGGTCTGAGTCACGACCAGCAGGAGTCGCAGATGGCGCTGTGGGCCCTGATGGCGGCGCCGCTCCTCATGTCCAACGACCTGAGGAGCTTGTGTCCGCGCGCCAAGGCCCTGCTGCAGAACCGACGCGTCATCGCCATCAACCAAGACCCCCTGGGCCGGCAGGGGTACCGCACGGCCACGGTAGGCCGACCGGACCTCTGGATCCAGTAGCAAGGCCAGGGAACCCGGATCTAGTTAGAACCTCGATACTGCCTGGTTGATTACATTTTAAATGGTCTTCTCTCAAAACAGGCCCTCAAAACCCACCTTTTTAAGATTATAGAAGCTTTGTTATTGCACTGAATACTAAGTACAATAACAAAGTATTAAAACAACGAAATTCAAGGTGCCACTCCTGATCGGTGCTTCAAAAAATAAGAGTAGAATAAATATAAAAATTTAACAAGACAGCCCCTCTACATATTTTCTCTCAGACAAGATAGCTTCCCCCCCCCCCCCCCCCCCATCCCTTCTCTTCCTAATACATGTTCTTAAACGGTTTTATTCTTTGTTCACTCTGCAAAGCGTCAGAGTTTTTGGAAAAGTGAAATATAAACCTAATGTATCAGTCTCTTACGTGTAACCATTAATAAGCTTATACAATTGGGTAGACACCTCACTCGCCAACACTGCTTGAGTTTTACAAAGTTAATTGAGTTTTTCCTTCAACAGTTGGGCTCATTCGAGGTGTGGGAGAGGCCTCTCTCGAATCGCGTCCTGGCCGTCGCCGTGAGAAACAAGCAAGAGATAGGGGGTCCGCAGAAGCTTCCCATCGTGAAGGTCCCCGGCTGGAGGACGTGTGATTCTCGGTGCAACGTCACGCAGATCCTTCCGCAGTACAAGGAGCTGGGAGTCCAGCGGAAGCGCACTGACCTGGCCGTCGCTGTGAACCCATCCGGCGTGGTCCTGTTGACCCTTCACCCCATATTGGACTAGGAAGCCAGTGTTGCCAAAGCTCACAACCAGCTGAACTACCCTCCATTAAAGTCAATTCTGGTTATTTTTTACCATCGTCTGAAGTCTAATACCTTTTGCGGACCACATCTCAGAAGACCTCTCCTCTGCCCTGATCACCTCCTACCCGAGTAGCCTGAAGCCGCACCCGTTTTACTCTGGTGGACTTCTACCGCTGCATCGGTAATGGCTGATTACGGTGCCACGTTCACGCATTGCAAAGGGGTTACGGACCCATCTTGCGTCCACCTCAAGGGCCTGATGTGCGCCTCCCAAAAATGATAACCTTCCGTCGAGGCGACGTAGCAGCGAGGGCTGCGATTGGTCGGCTTACTAAAACCCGACCCAGAAACCATCAAGGTTCACGACTGCGTGGTCATTACGTAGACGTAGAAAGTCAGCCCTTTAGCGTGACAGTATTGCATGTCAACAGCCATCTTCCCGTAGAGCACTGACAGCTCTCAGTGCTTTGCGGTCAGAGGTTGGTTGAAACACAGTACCTTGACACTAATCCACCTATTTGCTATTATATGCACATGTCGGTGGCCACTCCTTAGAAACTCCAGTCGATCAGAATTGTACAACGAACATGAAGTCTTGTACAATAAATTGAAATGCCCTAAATACATTTATCAGAAACCTTATCAAATCCCAGTTGAGAGCCAACTCTTATTGAACTGAGCCAAATGATCTTTAGATAAAGCAAGAGCTTCAAAACTAAAATTTTTGGATTTGAAAGGTATGAAATTAAATGTCCACAACATCTGATTTTAGTTTCCAACGTTTTATTAACAGTGACCATTTCCACAAGACACAGCCACAGCTTAGAACTGGATGACCTGGCCCTGGAAGAACAGAAGGAAAGACGAGGTTAAAGGAGCAATAACGAGCATGGGAACCCAAAACATTTACGACCAAGACACAGAATGTAACCGGGATGGGTGATCCATGCCTAACTAAAGCAGACCCAAGTCTATATTATGTTTGGCATTTGATACAAATCAAGATTGCATAATCCACCAACTCCAAAAAATTAAAACGTATTAGGCAGCCCTTTCAATATTTTAACAATGCCCCATATTCACCGAAACCCAACTCCTATAACTGCCTAGAAAATAAAAACACGTTGGAATGTTTCCATTGTTTGTCATCAGTCTCAATTAATCGTACCATGATTTTCCTGAGTTAATGGCCGACTTTGAAAACCAGCATAACTTTTTGCATTATATAAAAATTCCATCAGGGAAAAAGAGTTGATAACATGATTCCACAGCATTGTTTTTTCACAACCCTTGGTGAAGCTCTTTATCATAAGCCTTGGTCCCACAAACTCTAAATATATAATGATTCCATCAGTGACTTTTGGTCCGGCATGGTCAAATCATGGACACTAGTCAGTCGTCACGGAGAATCAGTAATATAGTTTATAGATTTAGCCTTTTATTACTTCAGAATACAAGTCAATTTTGGATTTATTTGTAGCATAGCCTACGATTACCACAGAATATAAGTTAATGTGGATACACAAGTAGACTGGTATTACCACAGAATACAAGTTCATGTGGATATAGACGTAGCCTAGCATTACCACATAGAAGTTAAAGTTGCTATAGAAGTAGCTTAGCCTAGCATTACCACACAGTAAAGGTTCATGTGGATATAGATGTAGCCTAGCCCACCATGACCACAGAGTATGAGCCACATGGCTGTGTGCAGACCTACCTTTCTCTTCTTGTCACCTCCCAACTCAAAGTGCTTGCATCTCTTGATGGCCAGCATACGCTTTGATCTGCAGTTGGGCTCCACACACTCCAGCCTCAGCACAATCTTCTTTGTGGTCTTGGCCTGCGGACAAAAATAAAGGAAGTATGAGGCAAAAGATCACCAGTGACACAACTCTTAGTGACAAGTTCCGAATCAGTCATCATTGGTTGGAACGTTACCTTTTTCCTGAAGATGGGCTTGGTCTGTCCTCCATAGCCGGACTGCTTTCTGTCGTATCTCCTCTTACCTGGAAGAGAGCAAGATACTTGGTAAGGATTATAAAACAACAGAGGTCAGGTCATCAGTGCAGTCAACAAATAGGTTGGGGAATATGTAGACACAAGTGATTGACTTGAGAGCCCATGGCAACTTTCAAGAAACACTGAGAAAGTGTTTAGAGCTCACAGAACACTGCCCACACATGACAAACGTATGTTCTGAAACCAAAGGCACAATCATGGAGAAGACTAAGGTTGTCTGGAAATATCAATGTTGGAGTGTTTCTCCCCATTTAATACAATAAAGACATTATTCGTGAATATAGGACCTCATAGCGGGAATGGCGACTACTGCCAGGAACCCTCGAGAATATTTAACGTTTCCATTTGGTTTATTTGGTCGCTTCAGCCCATTGACAAACTAAACCAGCACGGCCAATCTGTCAGGTGAGGCCACCAACGAGTCAGTCCGTACAACATACCCTGTGCGTAGAGGGAATCCTTTCCCTTCTTGTACTGGCTCACTTTGTGGGTGGAGTGCTTCTTGCACTTCTTGCAGTACGTCCTGCGGGTCTTCGGGACGTTCACCTACAGACAGAGGAGACACACCCCACACACGGGTCAACATGGGCCGCAAGACAACAGTCCTAGATGCGTGACACAATATGCTGAACATTAGACATAGAAAGGGTAGGGAGTTCAGATAATGCATGATTTTATTTTTAAGTCTGGCTTAAACATTGATTGGCTTATGAGTAGTTTGTTGAGATTGTAGCCAACCAAATAGTTAAGAACTCCCATCAAACTAGCCGCAGCTAATGACTGGCTATCGATGGTCTGGTTGTAGCAACAAGCTAGCGTTAGCCCGAGTGTTTATGGCCAACAACTTAACTCAAAACTGGTGGATTTAAATGGTTTGACAAATGCAATAGGACTTATTAAGAGCCACATTATGTCACAACTGAAAACCCTGTTCTAATATAGATATACGTTGTTGGTTCAGGCCCGACACTGTGGCCATACTGGAACGCTATCGATATAAAGAGCGATTATACATCGAATAATGCAAACATCCAACAAATGACATCTCGAATTGATGTTCAACATAAAACAATACAAACGTAGATAAATATAAAGAAAGTAAACACATTAAAATCAGTAGGATTGCGTTAGATTTGAAAAAGTAATTGCGAGAATAGATTCCCTACCATCGCTGCAACCCGATGCGGAGCGAAAGAGAGAGCCCTGACCCGGAAGCACTCTACTTTAAAGCAGCCGGTAGTCGAATTCGAGGAGCATTTCTAAAAATACGCCCTCCAGTGGTTAACTATTAATATTTCAGTATGCATATTAGAGGATGAGAGGAGGTATCAACAGTCCCACTCCCCTGTCACAGATAGAAACTGCACTTAAGTCATTATTTTACAATTAAATAATTAAATAAATACAAAAAAACAACAAGACCAGATGCATGAATACTCAACCAGAAACTTTTTCAAACTGCATCAATTATTAATGCAGCACATATTCCAAATAAAGGCCTAACAGTTGTCTGACCCACTCCACATTCAGTAGATGAACAAAGCACTAATGTTTAGCCACGTTCCACTTATCACAGAACAAAAACTGCTCGGAGAAGATATGAAAATTAGCAGAAAGAAAAAGGGGAAGCAAGTGGAGTCAATTCCTCTCTGTGGGTGGGGTTTAGGTTCTTAGAACACACTCCGTCACATTGCATGGAAGACCAGCCATCGAGCCGGAGGCGCCCACCACCCCCGCTGATCACCTCTCCTTCTCCATAGTGTGGTCACTCAGGTAAGAGGCTTTTCAATCAAGTATTCAAAAATGATTATTGAGTCCAAATTAACACGATTGCGATTAGAGATTCACACCCTCTTTTTCATCACAGACCAAACAGAGAACACAGACTTTGTTCATTAAATAGTCATCCATAGCTTGCTGGTTTTTAGAGCTAAATTGCCAGTGACTATGGGGTCAACAGTGTTTATTAAGCTGAAGCTTGGCCATTAGGGTCCCAGTTTCATTGGGGTATAACCACTTCGGTCAACTGGGAATTACCCTCCCTCACCACACCACCATTATTTAGTGACTGATATACTATTTGAGGCCATGTAGTTCTGTTGTCTCCTCTGGAGTTTTGCCAGGTTATATATGATGTGTTTATCTACTGCTGTTGTTGCTGCTTTGAGTTACAAACAAAAAGTTTTCACACAACGAAACAAAGATTGTGACACCTGCGCTCCTCCTTCACCTGTTGGGTTAATGAGAGGATGCATAGGCTACCCTCTTGAACATGAATTATTCTATTTTTAATACACTCACCATGATTGGTGTGTTTATTGTTTTTTTTCTGGTGGTAGCATACAAAGACTTCTCAAACGGTGAATGAATGAGATACTTTGACGGAGATGGAGTAGCCATCATTTGCTCTGAGTAAACACTGATCTGCCACCAAATTCCTTCAAGAACTTCCTTGTCTGTTCGTATTGAACCCGTCCGTCCATTACAAAGCCGGCCTATTCAGGGTATTGAGTTCAAATGTACGGGTGGTTTTCCCAAGGGGCCGTTCCTTTCCCGCCCATACCTCGCTCAGTGACACTGTAGGAGGCTTCATAGACACATTTTGGTGAGTAGTTTAGAGAACACTATAGTGTGAAATTCATGTAAGAAAATACAGAATTAAGACTTTTCTATGCGTGCCACACTTCTTTGTGGCAACGTTGACCCTCAAATAGGCCTCTGAATCCAATATGGAGTTAAACTAAGGAGACAACGATAATTGTAGATAGTTCTCCACTCGACCTCGCTCCATTGATCAACCCCACAACCCAAAGCGGTCGTGTTCACAAGACAATCCAGCACGGTACAAATGGTGGAGCAGGGCCACAGAGTTTCTTCTCCCTTTGTATCATAGTGCAACATTGACGCAACTTCCCCATTCATCTGTCTGTCAGCCACAATGAGTCACAAGCTCAGGATAAAAGCAACAAGTCAGAAAAAAAAACAGCCCTTCTGTTCAGCAAGATAAAATAAATAATGGAAATGGCGTCAGCTGCAGATAAGTCTATGGTGGATGCATTTCCTCTCGCCTGTGTGAATCAACAGAGAGATGGTGATAGAGGAGAATGACATTGGATTCTCATGAATATGCATTGGGAAGTGTTTGTTGGGTGTTGTAGGGTGGTAGCGATAACTAAAGTCAACAAAAACACCAACGGTGGCTTCAAAGTGAGGGCAGTGGTAGAGGGGGGGAGGGCTTGCGTCGTTACAGTTCAGATGCTAGCAGGAAGTGCTTGCAGGCTGAAAATAGGCGTAAGTGGACGACAGTTTCATTTGCATAGACACATTTGCTGTTTTTCGGTCAAGCATTCATACAAGCAAAAAGCATGCAATCAAAGTGTTTTTTTTAATTGAAAAGCGACTGGACAGAGTTGAACAGAACAAGGTAAGTAGATCTGCCTTTTTTTGTGTTTACGCGAATGTTGTGCAGATGGTGTGCCACAAATTCAACACTAGCATCAATACAACAAATTACATTCCTACAGATATTTGTCCATGTTTGCAACACTTGCTTTTGCTTTTGACTAACTTATGTAATTCTGGTTGGGTCTTTATGTATTTTCTATTTTAGATTGAGTTTCACAAATAACTTATATGTTTACGACCACGTTATTGGATAACTCTGTAATATATGTCAATATATATATGTCAATATGGAGTGTTTCTTCAACTTTAATGACTTTTCAAGCATTGGTAAATAACAACTACAATGGTTTCTATGTAAGCATGTCATGTATGTTCATATTTATATTTGAGAGTGTGAATTATACTGATATTGCCTGCACCTGTTATTCCTTAGTTTTCTCTTAATCATTACCGTGTCGGATCCGTCCAGGGTGGGTCCAGCTCCCAC
The DNA here is from genome assembly GCF_026213295.1 of Gadus chalcogrammus. Taxonomy (NCBI): domain Eukaryota; kingdom Metazoa; phylum Chordata; class Actinopteri; order Gadiformes; family Gadidae; genus Gadus; species Gadus chalcogrammus. Next base: position 21,514,128 of record NC_079421.1, on the reverse strand, counting down.
AATGAATGCTCTGTTATTTTACGTCCCTAAATGATAAGCTCATTCAGACATTTTAAACTCTCCCCTGGTCTCACTGGCAGCTCTCAGCCCGGGGTGCTGGCCAACTTAAACTAAATTAGTTGTTTAGAGCGGCGGAGTTAGTGCGCCAGTGTGTTGGGGTGAAGAGGGGGAGGTGATAAGATCTTGCAGGTGTGAATACAGGCCACCGGGAACTTCCGCACGGTCCCTTTACACAAATCCTACCGTATAATTTGACTAGATAGCCAGCTATTGAACAGGTCCCCACTCCTGCTCTGCTTCCCCTCTGCTTGGATTCCAGGTCAAGGAACGATGGCATCAAGCATAATGGAAGAATGCTTCATTAAGAGATCGCAACAGAAAAAGAAGACGTCTCCTCTGAACTACAAGGAGAGACTGTTTGTTCTCACGCAGGATAAACTGTCCTACTACGAGTACGACCAGGACAAGGGGGTAGGTGTTCAATTTACAGTAATAAACACAACATATATACAAGCCACACCAGCGTGTTGGGCTGATCAAACCAGGATGATAGGTTGTCTTGAAATGACTGATCTCTCTCTCTCGCTCTCGCTCTCGCTCTCGCTCTCTCTCTCTCTCATCAGAGGAGGAAAAGTCTCCGGGGAACAGTGGATCTCCAGAAGGTGAAGTGTGTGGAGAAGGTATACCCTGAGCACCATGCTCCCACAGAACGCCTCTACCCATTCCAGGTACATCCATCCCTCACGTCCCTCATCAAGACATTATCCTTTATTATTCTAGTTCTTTATGGATTTAGATATTGTAGTCAAGAATCTGACTTTTGTCCAATTTTTTTTCATTTTCATCACACGTATAATTAGGTGGCCGAGCTGCGACGCTGCTTGGCCCCTATTGTTTCTGTAACGTTTATTAGGCTTATTTCTCCTCACCAGGTTGATCTGGACTCAAAATTATTTTAGAATATTAATCTCTAGAATCAGATCCATTTATAAAACCCGGGGTCTTATGCCCTAATAATGTATACTTTTCCCCACAATTTAATATTAAAGCTCAACATGATAAAAACATTCACAGGCCACAACAATAATAAAAACTTCACCAAATCGCCACATAAAATCTTTAGACCAAGCCTCACGAAAATCATCTAAAATAATTTGTTTGATTTAATTCCATTTGAGAAATATTGGCCAAAAATAATAAAAACTTCACAAAAATCGCCAGTTAGCCCATTTAAGTTAGCCCATTCTAAAACTAGATGCATCTTTTTCACCCTGGTCTTCTGCTCTAAAAATGTTTACTTTTCCCACAATTTCATAGAAAAGCCAAACGTCCACAGTCTCAACCCATTTTGCCTATATGATCATTTTACTATTGTATAACTACCTTAAGGCTATCATTAGGTGGATACCATTAACAGTGCACATTTTCAGATCTGTACTCTTTTAAGAAAGTCCTTAATTCTCTTGTGAAATGTGTGCTTGGAGTTTTCTTGATGTATGCTTATCAATCGAAATGTTCACCCTGTGAATGAGGATTCATGCAGTTCAGGAATGTTATGGCGCGTTTCCGCTGCAGGGTGCGGTATGGTATTTGCTCGGACCCTGTTAATCACCGCTTGCGGTTATATTTTATATTTGTTTTTTGATTCCCATTATCGAAAGCGAGTTCTTCAAATCGTTTTTCTTTAACGATTTGTGATGAAGCATGATACATGTGCGCTAAATAGGAGTTGACTAACTGTACGATCAAAGCTTTAAAAAAAGAAAAGGCCTTAAAGTGGGAAGTGAAACTCGTTGAACAAACAGACGGACGGAGGTTGGTCCAGGTGGCAGAGGATCGAGTCAACGTTGGGATTTCTGTTTGACGTTCAACTCAGAAGGAGGAGCGACTTCTTCCGGATTATTCTTGTTTTTAAAGACTGGACATGCTGGGTGATATCTGGGTTTATCTGTAGTGCACTGAGTATCACCGACTGATTCGATGATATTACAAATCAACTTTGATGATCAATGTTGAATATTCAGTATTTCATCAGAGAATCAGCCACATTTCATGCGATCTCATTTAAATGACAGGATAAATAACATTTGACAAGCAGCATTTGTATTGTGATGCCCTCCCTGTTTTTGTCCATCCACACAAAACCCATTCGGCGTCTGTCTGTTTAGTGATTAATAACACAATATAGCCTACTCCTAATCTAACCCAAATGGATTGTCATCAACACCTTGTGGGTTTATAACCTTATCATAGCCCTTCCATTCATTGTTTCATATATTCAACTAAAACCACCAAGTAGCCTGGGCTTTATTTCTCCTGCTTCTGATCAATGTTCCTGATTATTCAGATGTTTAATGTTAAGGTTGTCCTCTCACACGCAGGTCATATACGATGACGGGCCGCTGTATATCTTCGCAAAGAATGGCGAAATTCAATCGGAATGGATACGAAAACTTAAAGAAAGTTGGTATATGTTTTTATCTCTGTTTGGGTCAGAGTTATGTTCCACATATTACAGTCAATTCAATGTTAATGTGTAATGTGCGTGTGTGTGTGTGTGTGTGGGGGTGTGTTTGTGTGTGTGCGTGTTTGTGGGCAGTTGTGCGCTACAACAAGGACCTCAAGCAGAAGTACCATCCGTGTTTCTGGGTAGACGGCCAGTGGCAGTGCTGTCAACAGGAAGTGAAGCAGGCGATGGGGTGCAGGGTGTTACAAGGTAGGGTTATCCTAGCCCTTCCGCGTCGCCTCTTCTAGCTGTTGAGAGCACAAAACAACCTGGAAAAAAAAACTCTCCCATTTCACAGGCTTGTCCAAAGACAGCAGAGGGGGCTCTGGGAAACCTCTTCCTCCTACTCCAGTAGAGGTGAACCCCCCCCCCCCCCACACACACACACACACACACACACACACACACACACACACACACACACACACACACACACACACACACACACACACACACACACACACACACTTTATTGCCCATTTGTCAGGCAAAAGTGTCTGCTAAATGCCCTTTAATTTGGTTTTCCTTTTTTTTTTACCGTGCAATTTTAAATGCACACACACACACAAACACACTCACACACCCCCGTTGAAGGCTTCACATGCACTCTACGGTAACAACAACAAGCATCCCCCCCTGCAACCCCGCCCTCCTCCCCCAGGAGCCGGCCGTCCAGACGTTGTCTCTGGAGCCCCCCAAGCCCTCACTGTCGGTGGGGATGACAGTCATCGCCGAGCACGAGTACATCCCGCTGTCAGCCCAAGACCTGGAGCTGAAGAAGGACGAGGAGTACACCATCCTGGAGATGCCCGACGCCAACTGGTGGCTGGCGCGGGATAAATACGGGTGAGCTGTGTGCGCGCGTGTGTGTGTGTGTGTGTGTGCGTGCGTGTGCGGGGTAGAACAAAAAGTAATCCTGATGGGGGTTAGAAGATCAATGAAGTTTAAGAAGTTTACAGAGTAGTTAATATTTTGATATAGTATTGGGAGGAGAAGATAACAGCCGCAGAGTGCAGTCCGAGTCACTATTGATCTGCCACTAAACCATCCGATGAACATACGGATGTAGCACATTTGTGTTATTGATATGTTGGATATTATTGTGCATTTACCTTTTTCTAAATGTTTTGTCTTCTTTCAAATGCGGCATTTTCTGGCTCAATCATTAAAAGTACTATACTCTGTAAAAACAAAAGACATTGGGACTGCATGATAAGGGCGTGTAATAATGCATTGTAGATGTGCATACTAGTGCATAATGACTTTTTCCTCTGTTTTTTTATTACAGAAGAGAAGGCTACATACCAAATAATTATGTTGTACAGGCTGGAAATGTTCTAGAAAGATATCCGTGAGTAAATCATACGATAAAAACATGACATGTTATTACAAAAGGAAAATATTAAAACAATAAGGAAAGAAAGAAATAATAAAGCCTAAGAAAAACAATATTTGAGCGCTGCATGCAGCACTCACCTATTGAAAATAAATAATGATAATTCCACTTTCCACAGCTGGTATTGTAAGAATATGAACCGGAGCCAAGCAGAGAATTTGTTAAAAACTGAGGTAAACAATAATTTATTATTAATTATGATTCTTATTGTTGATAATAAGGTAAGAGGCCTAAACCCATACTGCTCTTCCACGAAATGTGTTTACACTCATTATTAGTCGCTTTGGATGAAAGCAAAGGCAAAACTAACTCTGCAAATGAAAGGGAAGTATCAACTAACATATGTTTGACTTGAAAATGCTTAAAAACCTTGGCGCTCTGATTCTGAATTTACAGAACAAAGACGGTGGGTTTGTAGTGCGGGATTCCAGGCTCAAGGCTGGGCAGTACACAGTCTCCCTGTTCAGTAAGATCAGTGGGTAAGTACAGTTACAAGCTCTGTTTACACAAGGCCAAGGATCACATAAACACACACACAAGCACGCACAGAGACACACACACACAGACGCACACACACACACACACACACACACACACACACACACACACACACACACACACACACACACACACACACACACACACACACACACACACACACACACACACACAGACTCTCGTTTGTCCTGAAGGAGGAAACAGAAGCAGAGCGTGGGCCCGAGATGGAAATGCAAATCATGCAAAACCAAAGTTTAATCTACTTTCATTTTCAGACTGCGATAAACTGTTGTTCTGAGAAGCTGCAGACCACACAGACGTCTTTACACAGGATTCTCTGTCCTGTCCCCTACAGGGCTTTAACTTTTGTTTTAGATTTATTGAGACAATGCAGAACTAACAAGATTTACGTCACAACAACAGCTGTCTTATCCGGCCTCTTACATTATTCATGCTTCAACATCAACACACTTATCAATTGATATGCACAAACAATGCTGATGAAGACAGAAAAGGGCACTCAACCCTGACGTCCTGCTGGGTTCCCCCATCAGGGAGACGGCTGGGAGCTGTCGACATTACAACATCTGCACCACCTCCCAGGGGCAGTTCTACCTGGCCGACAAGCACTTTTTCAGCACCATCCCAGAACTCATCACTTACCACCAGCACAATGCAGCAGGTTGTTGATCGGATCTTTTTAGATAAGTCTCTCTGCATTATGTAGCCAAAAGTTGGTCAAAGTGACATTGTGTATTTGTCCATGGGTTCCTGGTACCTTCTCCTAGGTATGGTCAGCAGGCTGAAGATCATTGTGTCCAACCGGGCCCATGCGCCATCCACCGCAGGCCTCGGCTACGGTAAACACACAGCGATTTGAAGAGCACTGGCACCGTGTTTGTTCTGGATAATGCATTGACTGATAGACCGATCATGGAAAGTAGCTATACAAAGATTAAGAGAAGCATGCTGTTGCTTCTTTATATGTTAACATGTAGAGAGAAAGAAAGAAAGAAAGAGGTAAAGAAATTCCACATTGATACCTTATACTAAATCCTTCAATGAGATCTTGGGAGCGGTGGATTGATTCCAGTATCCTTATGTGCGTACATTTGATCCCTTCAGGGAATCTAAGGCTAAACAACAGAATGCATGACCCTGGCAGGAATACAGAGCGCAGTGCGAGCTAGAAGATGAGACTGATCCACACTAGTCAGGGTTTAAAGGGATTTTGTTGGATCTTCCAGGTATGTGGGAGATAAACCCGCGTCACCTCACCTTCATCAAGGAGCTGGGCAACGGCCAGTTCGGCGTGGTCAAGTACGGCAAGTGGCAGGGCCAGCACGACGTGGCCATCAAGATGATCAAGGAGGGCTCAATGTCGGAGGAAGAATTCATAGAGGAGGCCAAAATCATGATGTAGGCCACGTCATCATCATCATCATCATCATCTTCCTCATCAGTCAATGTTCAAGATATTCACAAATTCTAGTAGTCCTACAGCTAAAAACGCACGCACACACACACACACACACACACACACACACACACACACACACACACACACACACACACACACACACACACACACACACACACACACACACACACACACACACACCGCCACACAAACACACATACATTTTAACCCCATCACCATCCACACAGCGCGGCAATGTTAATATATATGTGAAACGTAAGGATGTAACCATGGTTACAATTACAAGACAAGGGTCAGGGAAAGCAGAACAGCTCTCCCTACTGGCGGTGTTTAGCGATATATTGTTGCCGGTCTTTCTTCTGACAAATGCACTCATTGTTAGTCACTTTGGATTAGCGTCAGCTAAATACCCTAAATGTAAATGTTTTCACTTTCCATGCTTGTAGTTAGGGGTTCAAAGTTAGGGATGTGTTCACTCACTCACTCACTCACTGATAGGCTGTTGCTGTTATTGTTGTTGTCGCATGCCAACCTCCCAGGAAGCTCTGCCATGAGAACCTGGTGCAGCTCTACGGCGTGTGCACCAAGCAGAGGCCCATCTACATCGTGACAGAGTTCCTCTCCAACGGCTGCCTGCTCACCTACCTGAAGGAGGGCCTGAAGCAGCACCCCACCAACATCCAGCTGCTTGAGATGTGCAAGGACGTGGCCGAGGGCATGGCCTACCTTGAGTCCAACCAGTACCTCCACCGGGATCTGGTGAGACCGCCAATCGTCCTCCCTCACGCACGCACGCACAAACACATATACACACACGCACGCACCCACGCATGCACGCAAAAACACATATACACACACGCACGCACGCACACATATACACACACGCACGCACGCACGCACAAACACACATACTCACACGCACGCACGCACACACGCACAAACACATATACACACACGCACGCACGCACAAACACATATACACACACGCACGCACACACTCAGATACAAACACATGTACAGGCACGCACGCAGGCATGCACGCACGCACGCACGCACACAGGAACACATGCACAAACACACGCAAGCACGCAGTTGCACACAAACACACTAGGATAGGACAGACCAAAGATATTACTGCGCTACTCAGGATGTGAATGCATGTATTAGGTATATGCTGATTATTGCTGTTTATGTCCTTTGTTAATTTAAATGTGTGTGTGTGTGTGTGTGTGTGTGTGTGTGTGTGTGTGTGTGTGTGTGTGTGTGTGTGTGTGTGTGTGTGTGTGTGTGTGTGTGTGTGTGTGTGTGTGTGTGTGTGTGTTTACTTCCAGGCTGCGAGAAATTGTTTGGTTGATACCAACGGCACGGTCAAGGTGACAGACTTTGGATTGTCACGGTAAAGACACACAGCTGTCTATCAATATAAATGATATTTACATTTATATTCATATTAAGTATGATGCTGGTGGCCCCCAGTGGGCCTGCGAGTTCCCTGCGGTGAGATGTCCTCTCTCCCTGAGGCCCCAGGTACGTCCTGGATGATGAGTACACCAGCTCAGAGGGCTCCAAGTTCCCCGTCCGCTGGTCGCCCCCTGAAGTTCTCCTCTATCGTAAATTCAGCAGCAAGTCCGACATCTGGGCATACGGTGAATAAAGAAAACAGCGTCGCCGTAACACCCCCACCTACTGTGTACCATCTACCGTTCCCATGACAGGCTTGATTGACCTCACGTTTTTTTCTCTGTGGTCAGGGATCCTCATGTGGGAGATCCACACGCTAGGGAAGCTTCCCTACGAGCGCCTCGACAACCAGGCCATCGTGGACCAGGTGTCCACGGGTTACCGCCTCTACCGGCCCCAGCTAGCCAACGAGAGGGTCTACAGCATCATGAAGAGCTGCTGGCCGGAGGTGGGCGATCACACGACCGCATCGCGTGATCCGTTCAATCCAACGACCGTATACTCTGGCTGTAAGACTACGTATGAGTGCTAATGCAGTTCTTTATGTCTTGTGCTTTTTGCAGAAGCCAGAGGAGAGGCCGACCTTCCAAGAGTTGGCAGTCAATGTTCAAGATCTGCTTTACGAGTTCCAGTAGTCCTACAGCTGAAAACACACACAAACACACACACACACACACACACACACACACACACACACACACACACACACACACACACACACACACACACACACACACACACACGTCCCCCCCCACCCACTGCTCGGCAATGTCAATATTGAGGGAAAATGTAAAGATGTTACTGGTTACTAATATAAGACAAGGGTCAAACAGTTGGACAGTTGTGGTATAGGTTATAGGTTACGCTTCTTTCTTCCTCGCCGATGAGCTCATTTTTTGCTAGTTTTAATAATTATAATAATAAAGTGCCCTTTATCAGTATATCTTCTGTCCTCCTTCGATTTACTTCGAATTAGCTAGAAATATTATGTTATTATTTGACTCAGAGATTTGAATGAAATGTGTGTTCATCACAATAAAATGTGACTTTTGTTGGAAACATATTTATTGCTTGTTTTCCTGCTATTCAGGTAGGTTATCGTTTGTTCCAGCAGTGTGAATAGTTGAGTAATCTTGAAGGGCAAGAAAGAGAGAGAGAGAGAGAGAGAGAGAGAGAGAGAGAGAGAGAGAGAGAGAGAGAGAGAGAGAGAGAGAGACAGAGAGAGAGAGAGAGAGAATCAGTAATTTCAAGACAACCGATCATCCTGGTTTGATCAGCCCAAAACGCTGGTGTAGCTTGTATCGATGTTGTGTTTATTACTGTAAATTGGACACACCTACCCCCTTGTCCTGGTCGTACTCGTAGGACAGTTTCTCCTGCGTGAGAACAAACAGTCTCTCCTTGTAGTTCGGAGGAGACGTCTTCTTTTTCTGCTGCGATCTCTTAATGAAGCATTCTTCCAGTATGCTTGATGCCATCGTTCCTTGACCTGGAATCCAAGCAGAGGGGAAGCAGAGCATGAGTGGGAACTGGGGACCTGTTCAATAGCTGGCTATCTAGTCAAATTATACGGTAGGGTAGGATTTGTGTGAAGGGACCGTGCGAGATGGGAGAGAGTGAGGGAGAGAAGGAGGGAGGGAGAGGGAGAGAGAGAGGGAGGGAGGGAGAGGGAGAGAGAGAGGGAGGGAGAAAGAGGGAGAAGTAAAACGATGAGTACCATTAAGGAGTAAACGAATCAATAGTATCTGTGCATTTGAAACAAGATGGGCTACTTCTCAAAATGAATGAATCTATCTAAGATTGACGTCACACACAAGCTGCGCTGTGATTGGTGGGTTCTCTTCCTGTTTCCTGTCGGCCGTCTCTGGTGGGTCCCTAGTCGCTACACGTGAAGGTCAGAAGCGGTACACTTTGAGGCTTTGCTGTCCGTCGAGGAGGGTTTCGTGTTGAGAAGATGGAGGGACAAGGAGCCGCACCCGACCCCCAGCTTCAGCAGTTCATCGAGGTTGAATCCCAGAAGCAGAGATTTCAGCAGCTGGTGCACCAGATGACTGAAGTGTGCTGGGTAAGACACACACACTCACACACATACACTCGTCTGCTCTCCTGCTAGGCTAGCAAACAGTTCTTTAGAGCACTACCTTCATCATGACCATTATGTACCTTTCATGTGTACAAGGGTTTACAAATTGGCATTGTAGATTGTGTTGGATCAGGTTCACCGTAGCAGGACGTTGGTGATGGATCAGCACGGCTGATGGTTTCGTAACTCCCTAGCGCAAGCTAATAGGACGTCCGCAGGAAAGCCGTTCTCATGATGATATAATGTGTGATTGTATTTAATGGTGATGAACTCAAAAATAGTGCACCTTTATGGACAACTTGAGTCATCCCCTTTGTCTTAGCAAGCCTTTGGTTTCACCAAGATCAGACGTTTTTTTTATGCATTTCAAACTTTCGGTATATAACCCTGTCAAGTGTTGATTCACTTCAGAACATATTGAAAGATGTAATGATTCAGACAATCAGTTTCATACCAGAGCTTATGAGGATAGCAATGCACATACTCAAAATCTAAACTATTGTATTCTTATTGTAGCCTAACTGTTACGTTATGTTTTTTCTAGGAAAAATGCATGGATAAACCCGGGCCTAAGCTGGACTCCAGGACGGAGTGCTGCTTTGTGAACTGTGTGGAGAGATTCATAGACACGAGCCAGTTCATCCTGAACAGGCTCGAACAGACGCAGAGGAGTAGAGGTTCGTTCTCAGAATCCATGTCGGAATAAACGCTGTCCTGTTAAAGGACGGACAAAACGGACGCGTACCACCTTTGGCCCCGCCCACCTCCAGTACTGACTAACATGAGAACCGTCCCAGCAACCTGAAGAGAGTAAAACATGTTGGGTTTGATACAAGGGCCTCAAGCGAACGCACGTATCCGGTCATCAGGAGTTGTACGCATGTCAAGCCATTGATTGCCCCCCTCAATGGGTAATATGCGTGTCGTTTGTGGACTGAAAGTCTTTTAATGTTGCCATGGCTAGGAAACGTTTCATGTTATTCTTTACAGCAGTTGGGTTTCAAACTTCATTGGACACCTGTTTTGGCGCGATGTGAACCCGCATTGAATCAGCCTTTGAATCTAGTTGACGAGCGGGGAAGCCTATAGGATGTGGGCCACATTGGGTCTACCGTGCTGTCCTACAAATGGCCCACATCACTGCTGTTTTGGTCCAAGTGGGTGTTATCAGTGTCTTTATTGATAACATACATGATCTTCGTTAACAATGTTAATGTACATATGCAATAAAGAATATGTCAGTTGAAACCACATCTGTTTAAGGCACATCACGGTATATCAAGGGTGTTACATCGAATGGACTGATCCAAATAGGATACTCAAGAACAGTCCATTATTCAAAGCTAGTTCTGGGGTCATTCAGTGACTTAAAAAGGAAGACCATCAGGAGATATGGTCTCATTGGTATATTGGCAAATAAATTAACTTTAGGTGCAAATGACGCATATATGCTTTGCCATTTAAAAAAAATGGCTTAAGTGAATTTAAATGTTAACTCAAAGTGAGCATTGGGATTGTATGATTACACATTCACAATTCACTGAAATAGGCGATAGTGTCAAAAGTGTGATAGTGTCAAAAAAACCATAACATTCAGATAGTAAAATAAGTGATCAGTTGTGTATGCTCACAGCAAGCAGACGCACCTTTTGAAGAAAAAAAAAAAAAAAGTCAACGCTACAGTTGCCGAGCTAGAAAGGTCAGCGAGTCAAATATAAAATGCAATACTTTCTTTGGGGGGGGGGGGGGGGGGGGGTGTTAGTGGCTAGACCGCCCCAAGGCTGCCCTTCCTCCTCACAGGGCTTCCTGGGGGATACCCCCCCATCGTCGGCCCGCCCTCCTCCGCCTTCTCGCTCTGGTGTTCGGGGAGGAGGGCTGCGTAGGGGAGCTGATGCCAGGGCGCCCCCTGCAGGCCGTTCCTCAGGTACAGCGGCAGCGTCTCCCAGGTGAAGGGGATGTCCTTGAAGGCGTGCAGCAGCAGTATCCCCATGACGATGGTGAGGAACCCGCTGACGGTGCCCACCACGCCGTCCGTGTTCATGCGCAGCCACTCCTTGAAGAGGATGGCCGAGCAGGCCATGACCGAGGTGGTGAAGAACACGTAGTAGATGGGCGTGACGATGGAGGTGTTGAAGATGTCCAGCGCTTTGTTCAGGTAGCTGATCTGGACGCTCACGCAGATCACCAGGCAGACGAGCAGGCACCAGAAGAGCGGCTCCTTAAGCACGGCCGTCCCGGCCACCAGCTCCTTGAAGCTGATGCCCAGGCCCTTCACGCAGGACACGGACAGCGAGCCAATCACGGAGCAGATCAGGATGTAGACCAGGACGTTCTTCTGGCCGTATTTGGGCGCCACGGCGAAAATGAGGACCAGGCTGATCAGAACCACGGAAGTGGCGAAAACAATAAAGCCTAGCAAGGAGGATAAATGCATGTCATTACACACAGTACAATTCCAGTCAGATCATTTTGTTCTTGTTTAATCCTCAGGAACTCGTGTGGAAGATCCAGCCAAACAAACCCGGTCTAATCCAACAGGGAGGTTGTTTCGGCCGAATCCCAATGCATATATGATTCTATAGTTTGAGTTCTCCGTGTGCGGTGTCCGTACCGGGGTCTTTGAGCTTCTCAGCCATGCTGCCGAGCGAGGCCACCTCCTCCTCCTGGGGCGCATGCACCACCATCACCGTGGAGCCAAAGATGCACAACAGGCACCCCACTTTTCCATGGACGTTCAACTTCTCATTCAGAAAATGGGTGGACAGCACAGCACTATAAGAGACGAGCAAAAAATACAACTGTTTGTCTGCAGCGACAATGCATCAACCTGCGAGTGAAATGAATTCACAGAATACATCGGCCTAGAGTGTGGACACTGGTCTACTTCGGATTTACAACCAAGGTTTGAATTCTTGATGAGAAGGCATAATATAACGGGCGATCTAGCTTCCTCTAAAGGCACTGCTTCCTGCTTTTGATCGGCTTTATGTGTCAAGTGACAGCGAGAGGAGTCAACACGAGAAGGGGGGGAAGGGTTTAAACACAGAGTAGAGCCATTCCGTAGCCAACACCTTTACCTTACGAGTACACTCATGGCTCCGAGAGGGGTCACAAGGGTTGCAGGTGCAAACGCATATGCTGCAAAGTTTGCAGCTTCGCCAACACCCACTGAAAGTGAGGGATAGGGAGAAATTGAAGGTTTTCATTAAATATTTTCTTGCAAATTGCAATTAAAATAATGTCCACATCAAAGCTGATATCCACAATGTAGGCATGGCGACACAATATCACCAACGACAATAGCCATCCCACTCTGAGTAGCTCCTGATCTGAATACAAAGGCATCAATGTATGGGACCGCGTGGGTTACAGCCAGGCGCTTGTTTCGCAAACGCCTCGACAACATATCTGAGTATTCATAGAAAAGGTAGGTTTGCATACAATGGTCTTACTTGAGATCAGCCCCGCCCACCACAGCCATTCTTTAAGGTACGAATAACCTCCCTGGCCTGTGAAAGAAAGCAATACACAGCATTGGATGCGGGCAACCACTTTGCACTTAAATCCAAACACGATCGTGTTACAAAGTGGGTCGTTTGTTTGATCAGGGCCCTTCCACAGTCGAGCATCACTATCTTATACAAAGTATTGAGTGTAAACTGACCAGACCCTGATTTTACCTGCTCGCATTGAACCCTTGCTGGCCAATCGTAGCAAGCCTTTCTTTTTCAAAATAAAGCTCGCCCCGATAAAGACACTGGATCCGATCGCCAAAGACAGACCGATGTAGAAATCCTTCCGGTTGACATCCATCTAAAACAAAACAACATTAGACGTTGCGCTTACTACCATTAGAGCGAAACAAAGTAGTATGGAAAGAAGCTTAAGGAGCCACAAGTATGCTTGTGGTCTCCGGGTTTAGATCACATGATGGTGGTCTTCTGTTCTGACTCACATTTCCCAGAGAAAAAGATAAATTAAGACATTGAAACAACTCGCTGATTTAGTTCATCATTTAAAATGAAGAAGTAAAAGAAAACTATCTGAACATTAAGGTTTACCTTTCAGCCCATTCGTCCCTGTTGAAAGAGATCCAGTAAGGGAGCGCTGAGGACTTCCTGATCACGCTGCACGACAGACAGAGGCTCGAGCTGCGATCAGCTCCGCAAGAACCAGTACCGCTCCCCAGGAACCCAAACCGCCCACCAGAACCAGACCCGCTCACCAGGAACCCGACCCGCTCTCCAGGAACCAGTAGCGCAAACCAAGAACTGCACCTCACTTGGTCTGGGGACCCCGCATCGGTTCAGTTTAGATTTACTCCGATTTAGTTAAGGACTAAATCCGAAAGCATTTGTCTCTATCATTGGGAATAAAATACAGCATCATTGTGTCTCAACTTAAAAAATCGTATAAGTTGACACAATAATTATTGTGTCTCTCTAATTATACAGACAGAAATAAGCATACGTAGGCTCCAAAATAAACTATAACATATGGATAACTAAATGATTCGTAGAGCCATATCTGTTTGGAATTAGTGGTTACAGGAATGTAGGATTATAGTAGGCCTATTGGACAACATTTCCTCAGCCGTCAGTATAAAAAAAAATGGAACGTTCTTTGTAATTTGTAAAATAGTAAAGATCTACAAATACAACCTCAATACCCTCCATGTAATTTGTGCTAATTGTAAAAAAAAAAATCCGTTATTTTATGGCATGGTCGACATACACCTTAGATACATTCTGATCAACATATGGGGCGAAGTATACTGAAAAAACGCATATGACTGAATATAATAAGTTGGAGGAAGACTCTGCGATATGATTGGTGGTTACCGTTCAAAGGCGGGTTTAAAGACGATGGAGCAATTTCACTGGTTGAGGGAACGTTGCCCTTACAAAACCGGAAACAGATCTAACCTTGACAAGGAAACATCTCACGTGTAGCTCTAGTCAGGTTCTCAGTTATTCGTTAAAAATATTCTGCGACCAGTAACGGCGATACTGGCTGGTGTCAGGCACGAAATGCCTTGCTCAAAAGATGACGGTTTGGCCACTGAGTGCTTACGGGACCCCGTCCATTCATGCATGGAGACTGGGAACTGTCATACTGACTGACTGGATCTACTTGAGTTCACGGGATCACCGTCTGGTATGTCAACATGAGGAACCCATGCCGATTTATCATTCGAAACTATAGTGTGGTACCAAGGTTGTCTACACGTTTATTTGCACAATGCCATGTCCCTCAAGCCGGTCCACAGAGGTTGGATGTGGGGCACATGAGCACATACCAAGGCTATCCACACAGGTTGGATGTCAGGCACATGAGCACACACCCCCCCAGCGATGAAGAGCATTTCTTCATCACTACCCCCATCTTCTATGTCAACGCATCCCCGCATCTAGGACATTTGTATTCGGCCGTGACTGCAGACTGTTTGCACAGATACAAACTACTTCAAGGCTTCAAGTCAAAGTTTTCTACAGGTAACGCTCTAAACAACAATGGTTTTGTAATTATGTTGATTGACTAAACAATACTAATGATTTCATGAGTGTGTTATGGGCAATGACTGTTGTGTCATGAAAATGTGTATGCTCCATATCCTTCTGTGTCTCAGGCACCGACGAGCACGGCCTGAAAATCCAACAGGCAGCCGAATCTGCAGGCAAAGATCCGCTCATCTTCTGCACCGATGTGTCTGAAAGATTTAAACGTCTATTCGTCCAATGTAACATCTCGTACACGGACTACATCAGGACCAGCGACCCGGTTCACCGGCGGGCTGTGGAGAGGTTTTGGACAGTGCTGCAGGACAAAGGGCTCATCTACAAGGGGAGCTATGAGGGTTGGTACTCGATGCAGGACGAGAGCTTCCTCACGCCGTCACAGGTGGCCGACGCCTTGGACTCCTCAGGAAAGGACATCAAGATCTCCCTAGACAGTGGGCACAAGGTACAGGAGGAAAACTGTTAATCAAGCAATGCATTGTTGTTGAAGTCCACCTTTCGTATGCTGCCTTAATGGGACAACATCAGAAATCAAGTTGTTGGCATGTTATGTCTTGGCTAATGAAAAGGAAGATAAATACATCCTCCATCTTGTTTCTAACGTGTAGTACTTGAAGCAATATGCTAATCGGAATAATTTGATATACCCGTGTGTGTGTGTGTGTGTGTGTGTGTGTGTGTGTGTGTGTGTGTGTGTGTGTGTGTGTGTGTGTGTGTGTGTGTGTGTGTGTGTGTGTGTGTGTGTGTGTGTGTGTGTGTGTGTGTGTTCATGGTTGAATGCAATTATTGTGTGTCTCTTTGGATAAAAGTGCCGTATTGGCCTTTCATCCTCCCAGACTCACGCGCTCGTGTCCGCCCACTCCACAGGTGGAGTGGATGAAGGAGGAGAACTACATGTTCCGTCTGTCGGCGTTCCGCCGCCCGCTGCTGGCCTGGCTGAGGGGGAACCCCGGCGCCATCCAGCCGGAGCGCTTCTACCAGGACGTCCTCCAGTGGCTGCAGGAGGAGCTGCCGGACCTCTCGGTGTCCCGCCAGAGGAGCCGACTCCAGTGGGGGGTCCCGGTCCCGGGCGACCCCCAGCAGACCGTCTACGTCTGGCTGGACGCCCTGGTCAACTACCTGACCGTGGCCGGCTACCCCGACGCCCACGCGCAGTGGTGGAGCTCCGCCCACCACGTCATAGGGAAGGACATTTTAAAGTTCCACGCCATCTATTGGCCGGCTTTTCTCTTGGGGGCGGGGCTACCGCCGCCACGGACGATCTGCGTGCACTCCCATTGGACGGTGGGGGGTAAAAAAATGTCCAAGAGCGTGGGCAACGTGGTCGACCCTGTGGAGAAGTCTGGGCGGTTCGGCACGGACGGCCTGAGGTACTTCCTCCTGCGGCAGGGCGTGCCGGACTCGGACTGCGACTACAACGACGCCAAGGTGCTGAAGGTGCTGAACGCCGAGCTGGCCGACTCGCTGGGCGGCCTGCTGAACCGGTGCACGGCGCCCGCCCTCAACCCCGCGCAGCGCTACCCGCCCTTCTGCCCGGAGCTGTTCGCGGCCGGCTCCGGGGGCAGGGCGACGGCGGACGACCGGCGCCTTCTGGAGGCGGTGCGCGGGCTCCCCGCCGTGGTGGGGCGCCACTACGAGACCCTGCACGCGTACAAGGCGCTGGAGGCCGTCGGCGGCTGCGTGCGGCTCACCAACGGCTTCGTGCAACGCCACGCGCCCTGGAAGCTGGACCGGGGCGACGAGGGCGACCGTCGCTGGCTGGACACCCTCCTCCACGTGGCGCTGGAGTGCCTGAGGACGTACGGCCTGCTGCTGCAGCCCGCCGTGCCGGAGACTGCCGACCGGCTGCTGTGCCGGCTGGGGGTGGGTCCGGGCGAGAGGAGCTGGAGCGCGCTCTCCTTTCTGCCCAGGGCCCGAGGGATGGCCTGCCCCTTCGAGGGGAGGGCTCTGGGGGCTGATTGTGGAGTGCTTTTCAGCCGCCTGGAGCCTTTGGACTCGGACGACCGAAAGCCTAAGAGAACTTTGAAACATGCATGATTTTGCATGTTTGATAATAATTAAACGTGCATAATCATGTTGTAACTGGCAATTTGGTTTCACTTAAGTGTGTCTCCATGTGCAAATTTGTACTATTTTGACTCGTGAAATAAAGGCTAAATTAATTGAGACTAAGATGGTATTGGGGATTCAGCTGAAGATAAGTGATAAGTGTTGCAATATTTCATTGTGCATTTCATCAGAAGGCATACAATAAAAGCACATTCAACTGACATGATATTGTTTAAGGAGAAATACACCAAACTTAAAAAGTCGAATAAAAATATATTTGAATTATTGTTAAATTAGTGCCTCATCCGCTCGTGCTCACAGCGGGAAAACAGATGTCCAAATGTTGTTGTTTACCGCAAAGTCACACGTGAAGACGGTCCGTAATCGGTAAAAGGAAATTGTCAAGTAGCCTACCTATTATTAAATTGAATAGGATTATTTCATGCAAGAAAAAAACATAATGGTTGAGATATTTGGGAGCATTTGTAAGTGTTAAACCATTCAACAGGCGACCCAACAACCAACTTCATTCCAGAGAGGGAGAGGAGAGAATGATTAATACTCATACGGTGAGATATATGGGCTGGTTTTTCATGTCATTTAGATAATGTATGGAGTTTTTCGATTAATATATAGTTAGTCAGTACACGTTCAGTGAAGAATGACAAGGTATTGAACCCATGAATGAACCACTAGCTCGGAATGTACTCAAGTTCAAATAATGCACGTTAGGTAGAGATAAATACATAAAATGTATTGATCCCCCAGGGGGGGATTTGAAGTCACAGTCGCTTGAACACGTCTCACACAGCATGCAAATACAACATAAACAAGATTATAAAATAAAATGTAGATGTTTAATATGGTAGATAAAATATATAAAAGATATGCTTTGGAGAATGTGTGATAGTAGTTCAAACTAGAATGCGTTTCGTACGTAGCCTAATTAATTTGGCGGTACAAACCGCCCAATCAGGCAGCGCCACCTGCCCGTCCGCCGTGTTCTGACCTCAGCTAATCACTGACCAACTGAGACCAACTGAGACCAACTGAGACCAACTGAGACCAACTGAGACCAACTGAGACCAACTGAGACCAACTGAGACCAACTGAGACCAACTGAGACCAACTGAGACCAACTGAGACCAACTGAGACCAACTGAGACCAACTGAGACCAACTGAGACCAACTGAGACCAACTGAGACGAAGCCGATATGGAACGTAAACTGTGATTCTGAAAAAAGTATAAATGTAATCGAAATTAGTTTTTCAGATTAATGAAGATACAAGTGTGTTATTTGTTCAATAGTTTAAACGAAGGTTAGCGTTGAAAATTTAACAAGTTACGATGTCAAAGAAGGCGACGGCGGAGCCGTCCGCCGATTGACTTAGCTTACAATGTCCAAAAAAAAAAAGCCCAATAGTTTAAAAAGTTCAAAGAGTTGAAAATCGCCGAGAGATAGCCATCATGCCGTTAAAGAGCTGGACGTTTTGATAGTTGAATGGTTTCTGTAGCTGAAAGTATGCAGAAGAAGTATGTTTAAGATGAACAGTAGCCTAGATGTGCTTGCAGTAGCAAACACACTTAACGAATACAATATGTTGAACATGGTTGCAGGCCTGCAGCAGGCGACCAACGCAGGAACCCAGAACGAGAAAACATCTTCATCAGTATTCGGTGAGTAGGCTACTACGGTCCACTGGTGTGTTCCTTTTATGCACCCCCTTGTTAAGCCAAGGGGGTATATAGATATAAATATACATCTATTTTAATTGGCGCATTAGAAAATGTCTGTTAAAGAAACAGTTAACATTATGGTAGGCCTACTCTATATATTTTTTCTAAAGTTTGGATGTTGAGATTTCAGTTGTATCATCGGACTAAACCCAGCATGTAGGAAGCGGTGAACTTGGGCCTTTGGGGGCTCGGTCGGTTGAAGGTTTTGAATCCAATTTATTATGCGCCTGCCAAACTAGAGACCCCAAAAAAATTGCATGGTCATTATTGCTCATATTTAGCATTATAGCGAATAAGAATGCAATTAAGTTTGGAATATTCACCAAAAATCAATCCATTTCGATGAGAAAGAAGTTCATAGCTAAGGTAAGACCTTCTATTGAATACTGCCATAGCAGTCAGTGCCTTTGTTAATCTGTGAATGAGACTATTGTATCTGTGTGTAATATTGGAACTCACTCGAGTAGAAGCTTGGTCAGGGTTTATACAGAAATTCTTAAGTTTAATTTAATACCTTTTTACAGAAGCTCATAGCATTGACCTGAGTAAAAATATCACTTTATCTCATAATGACGAAATAATTATCTCATAAGTACGAGATAATTATCTCATAATTACGAAATACTATCTCATTATTACGGAATAGTACTTCATTATTATCTCCTCGAATTGGAGTTGCTGTTTAAGTCTTGATACGGCTCTAATTGCAGGTTTGTGGTGTAGGTTTCCAAAGTTTTTAATGAACCATCCCTAGTTTTCTTCAGAATTCCATTTTAAAGAGGCCAGAAGCTTTCAACCACACAAAAAAATATTTTTCTATCATTATCTGTTCCAAAGATTAATGTACTTTAATCTTTGTAATTAAATTCCCATCACTAATTGTTTTGATTTATTTTATTTGAATATTTTAAACTATTTGTTTCACCATCATGCAATATATAGGCAAAATGTTAACTGTAGCAAGTAGCAGCCCACGTTGGCAAGTATCCTACTACTACAGCATCAGAGCGAGAAAAATTGTAGACGCTCCCTAAAACAGACGTGCAGCCGGAACGTAGATAAAAGTGCTGTTCTCGCACAGGTGTCGATAGCAACAACTAAATGTCTGTGTAGTTCTTGGTCAATGCGGTGTCCTATACTGTACTCCACAAACTACACCCGTAATGAATTACAATTGTGTTGATCAATCCGATTGCAAAACCGAATATCCGGCGAATATCCAACCTGCTGCTCAACCAGCTCAGAGAGCCAGAAGTGGTCGCATGCTGACACCTAGTGGTGGCTTTTTGAACATCACTCTAAAAATGTAAAAACATTGAACAATCAAAAAGCTAGCGTTAGGGGTCAGCATGGGACCTCTCTTCTGGCCAATACTGCTCAGTAATCAAATTACAATCGACCCAATTATGTATTTTATGTTTTTATACATTTGATTTTTGTCATGTGTAGAATTAGATCCCAGTATTAGTCAATCTATAGCTGTATGTGTTCTTGTTTGGCGATACAGTGGTCTGACTTGTATCCAGGGCTAGACTGACTCTATCTCTAAACAGGCTGTGGTCTATGGAGTTTGAAGCGTTCCTTCTCAGCCCCTAGACCGGCGCCACCTCTTCCACCAACACCGGGTTGTAGCCGCGGTCTGCGCTGCCTCGTGAGAGGAACGGTCCTCTGGTGGACGGCGGCCGCGGCACCAGGAAGCAGTAAGTACGAGTGGGGGGGGGGGGGGGGGGGGGTTGTTCCACACACATCAGCGTGTAAACCAACACCGTTCCCTTCTGGGTCAATAGCAGCGACTGAGCCCCGGGCGTCACTAGTGGGAGGGGGAGGAATGCAGAGGAGGGGGGTCGGGGGCGAGGGGGCGGGGGGTGTGTGTGTCATGTGACAGGGCCTTAGGGCAACAGTCCTTTGTCTGCCTCCACCAATCCCAGGGCTGAGAGTCCCCCCATGCTCTACCCAGAGTTCCTCGCGCTGCGGTGTTCCAGTACAATAATCCCAACAACCGAACCCATAACGTCCTCCTAACACCACATAGTGGAGCGGTGGGTCGGTCCGCTACGACCCGGGGCTGCCGTGCTCGTCCGCCTGAGTCTTTAGTAGCTCCACACCAATAGAGCCTGTTGGGTCTGTGAGTGGAGCTATATGTATATCTCAGGATTATGCTGTATTTGTGTTACTTCGGTATCACATATACTAAAATTGGAACGATACAGAGAAGATTAGCATGGCCCCTGCGCAAGGATGACACGCAAATTCGTGAAGCGTTCTATCTTTTAAGTTTTATTTCATATTATTCTCTTATTAATTAATATTTAGTTTTGGTTTTGGGTGAAACACCGCCACCTAGTGGCGGAGTGTGCCGCTACAGCGGTGAAACGACGCCCCCTGGTGGCGGAGTAGACCGCTAAAGCGCTCCTCCGCTGTCCTGGACCACCGTTCACCAGGAGAGTTTACGCCAGGAGGAGTTTAACTACTCTTTCGGAATCACTCAAATGGCTCATTTTTTCAGTAACTTTTTCCAGTCTGTAAAAACCAAAGATAAAACAATAAAATGAGTAATAATCATAACAGTAATAACAATGATAATGTAGGATATAAGTTGCCACAATGCAATGAATAAATGCAATCAGGATCAAAAGACTAAAAGATGAGATAAAAATTAGGTAAAAGAAAGGTTATACTGAATTAAAGGCAATAGAGTAGAGATGGGTCTTAAGATTATTATTGATTTCTTCCTTGCTAATTTCAAGGGAGTTTTTCTGCCCTGGTGGGGGCTTGGGTAAAGGGCGGTAAACCATTCCAGGTGACTACCTCATGACACTGATCGAAAGGATGCCAAGAGTGTGCAAATCTGTCATCAAAGCATAAGGTGGCTACTTTGAAGAATGTAAAATATAAAACATTCTGGTCTGTTGAGCATTTTCTTTTTTCCCCACATAATTCCATATGTGTTTCTTAGTTTGGATGACTCCAATATTAATCTGCAATGTTGAAATAAATAAATAAAAATTAAAACCATTGAATGAGAAGGTGTCCAAACTTTTGACTGGTACTGTATATCTTAAAAGTCACTTTAAGGGAGTAACCTGTAATGCTCGTTTAATGCTGTGTCGTGTCATTTGTTGTCATTGTAGATAGAGATGTCTTTCGCCAAGATAAGGATTACGCCGTCGCAGCAGTCGGTCCTGCGGTGGCAGCCTTCACCGCCGCCATGGGGCCACGCGGGCCCCAGGCTACCGCCAGGGCCAAGAGGCCGGAGGAGGTGGAGAAGGAGGCCCGAGTTGTTTGCTGTATATATTTATCATTTTGCAGGGCTAGTTTATATAGTTCTTTGTTTTGTTGTTCAGTGCATACACACAGCCAATTTATTTATATATATAGTATTTGAATGAATAAAATAAAATATATTCTCCTTCTACGCAACATGCTTGTCCCTTGTTTGTTTCTTTCTTCTTTAGCAAAAAGTCCACAAGAATAATAAATGGTTTGTTCATTTCAATGAAGTCTAACACTTACAGCAAATGGATTATAAAAATATATTATTAAAAGGAATAAGTTGACAATAATAAATGGCATTATAATATAATAATTATAATCAAAAGAATAATAATAAATGTTTGGTTTATTTCAATGAAGTCATAACACTTACAGCAAATGGATTATAAATATATATAAAGCAATAAGTTGACAATAATAGATGGCGTTATTGTAATATAATAATTATAATCTATCTGTTCAGCGATGCTCAGCAACCCGCATCGACCCGAGAATCCTCAACTCGAGAATCGCCCGCCAAATCAGCAACCCGCATCGACCCGAGAATCCTCAACTCGAGAATCGCCCGCCAAATCAGCAACCCGCATCGACCCGAGAATCCTCAACTCGAGAATCGCCCGCCAAATCAGCAACCCGCATCGACCCGAGAATCTCTCTGTTTGTCAGCCAATCTGCAGCCGCAAATCGCCCAACTCCTGAATCGCTGCCCAATCCAAATCGCCCAACTCCTGAATCACTGCCCAATCCAAATCGCTCAACTCCTGATTCGCTGGCCAATCAGCAGCCGCAAATCACCCAACTCCTGAATCAGCCAACTCCTGAATCGCCATCAGCCCAGCATCAGTCTGAATTTGACGACTTCAACGATAGGGTAAGTCATGCTGAACCTAGCTGCTATCCTAGCTGCTATTAAATGCTGGAACAAATTTCGACGGTAAATCGATAAATCTAACGATAAATATGGTCAACTTAATGTTGAAATTACAGTTTAAACATGTTAAACTCAATGTTGAAATTACAGCCCGTCGCGATTCCCATTGAAACGTATGGCGCGGCGATTAGCCTTGAAAACGAGAGCTGGTAAATCGTTAAAAATGCATTAAAATGTGAGAGGACGACTCGGTTATAGGCTATAGACCCTATTGTGTATGTGGTATAAAGGCTGGGACGAATTTCGAATTATAAATATGTAAAACTAATTGTTGAAAGTACGGAGCGTCGCGCTTCCCATTGAAACGTATGGCGCGGCGATTAGCCTTGAAAACGAGAGCTGGTAAATCGTGAAAAATGCGTTAAAATGTGAGAGGATGACTCGGTTATATGCTATAGACCATAGAGTGTGTGTGGTATATAGGTTGGGACGAATTTCGAATTATAAATATGTAAAACTTATTGTTGAAAGTACGGAGAGTCGCGCTTCCCATTGAAACCCATTAGCCTTTTGTTATCTTTCCTGTAAGCATCCATGAACATAAAAGTCACTTTAAGAGAGTAAACTGTAATGCTTGTTTAATGCAATGTTCGTTTAATGCTGTGTCGTGTCATTTGTTGTCATTGTAGATGTCTTTTGCAAATTAAAAAATGACGCCGTCTTATCAGTTGGTCCTGCGGGGCCTCTGATGCGGCGGCGGCCTTCACCGCCGCCATTGGGCCACGCGGGCCCCAGGCTACCGCAAGGGCCAAGAGGCCGGAGGAGGTGGAGAAGGAGGCCCGAGCCCGCGTCGTCTCCGGGGGCGGTGACCCTGGGAACCCCATGCTGGTGCTGGGCTGCCACAGCATCCAGCTGGGCAAGTACCAGGGTCAGACCCTCAGGTGGCCCCTGGAGAACGACGTGGGCTACGCCTGCCATGTGGTCGCCAGTCAACGGCGGGAGCGGGAGACGAGTGCCTCGGACAGCTCGCTCATGGCCAACAAGGACAGCCTCGCCCGGTACTCCTGCGCCCACCCCGCTTCTGCAGAGCACCTCAAGTTCCGCCGGGCGCAGGAGGAGGCCCGGGCTCGCGCCACTCTGCCCGGGCGGGGGGGGGGGGCGGCGAGGGGCTTGTTGGCTTTGGGCTGAACAAGGAGGACACCCTGAAGGACCTGTGCGACTCCAAGGAGAAGGAGCGTCAGACGTAAGTCATATTGTGGTGAAGGGCAGTGGAGACGGTGCTGTGACAGGTTTATAAGCGTGTCAACTCCTGGATCGTTGTCTTGCAGCTACGTCAAGTGGCTACGGCGGAAGACACCACAGCCTGGGAGCGCCATGGACGTCGCCATAAAGTACATTCTGGGCCGAGACAAGGAGCGGTCGGCGGAGGCGGCTGCTACGCCCCCTCCGCCCGCCAGCAGCAGGACCAGCAGCGGCCCCAGCACCACCACCAGCCAGGCCGCTGCTTCCACCGTGCTGCCGCCCCGCAAGCCGAACGCTCCCATTTTCTCGGCCCTTGTACGCGGGCGTCCGATGGGCCCAGGGGAGCTGAAGGCCCGGATCAGGAAACCGATGACCCCACCAGCACGGCCTGCAGTTCCAGGTAGGTAGCTCTTTCTTTCTCTTTCACACAGCAGATTGTGTACGATTTACTAACCGTTGCCCCCCCCCCCCAATAGCGGTGTCTTCCGTCAGAGACCAGCGCCCCTCGGTTCCGCCGCCCCCCCACCACAGAGGTGACGGACGAGGAGCTGGTCCGGACGGTCACTGACGTAGAAATGGGTAACTGGCCCCAAACCGGACGCGTGGCACTGTAACATTTGCCTGTGCGGGGTGGAGACGCCGTGCGGGGAGGAGACGCCGTGCGGGGAGGAGACGCCGTGCGGGGAGGAGACGCAGTGCGGGGAGGAGACGCCGTGCGGGGAGGAGACGCCGTGCGGGGAGGAGACGCCGTGCGGGGAGGAGACGCCGTGCGGGGAGGAGACGCCGTGCGGGGAGGAGACGCCGTGCGGGGAGGAGACGCCGTGCGGGGAGGAGACGCCGTGCGGGGAGGCTACCCTGGCACCGGAGCCCAAGAAGAGGAGGAAGACGACGACGACGGGCGACGTGGAGCAGCCGGCACCGCCCACTCCTGCTCGGGCTGAGGTACAGACACGCGCCCGTTGTACTCACAGACACACGACTCTGCGGAGACAACCGTCGGACTGCGTGTAGCAGCGACTCGGCCTCCTCACGGTGTGTTTGTCTGTGTTGTCTTCATCCTCACAGACCCGGTTGCCTGAGGGCTGGCGGACAGCCCTCACCAGGGAGGAGCAGGAGTGGATCGGCCGGGCGCTGTTCAGGCAGAACAGCGGGGGGTCCCTCAAGCTCACCACGGACCTCAAGCTGTGGTGGGACGCCCCCCAGCCTCGGCTGAACTACTCTCAGCCACCCGCCTCGGCGGCTGCCTTCTTCGCGTTTCGATTGTTCCTCTGGGCGCCCCTAAACATGTGGGGTCCCCGGCCGACATGCTGCCAGAAACATCTCACCAAGTGTGGTCTGACCCTGGTACTTGCCCCCAGCTGGATGCTGTGGCAGCCCAGCACCAGCACGGGGTTCACAGGGTCACGAAGACGCCCCCGGAGACGACACGGGCTCGGGCCTCCTTCTCCACCCCCTCCGGCTTCTTAGCCCTGGCGGTAGCCTGGGGCCCGCGTGGCCCCGTGGGGGGGCGGTGAAGGCCACCGCCGCATCAGAGGCCCGCAGGACCGACTGCTGCGACTCGGTCAGCCTGAACACTGCTGAAGACATGTCTATCTACAATGACAACGAATGACACAGCATTAAACGAGCACTGCACTAAGAAGCATTAAAGGTTACTGCCTTAAAGTGGCTTTTATGTTCATGGATGCTGACAGGAATGATAAGAGAGGGGCTGACATGAATGATGTCACCTGTGATATACATCTGTGTGTGTTTGCAATGTATAAAGTGTGGATTTCGTTTATGATTAATGAGGCACCTTACTGGAATAGCTAATAATATAATTTTGCTGCATTGTAAAATGCACTGACAATAAATTTATTCTTATTTTAAACAACATATTAATGGCTATACTACCATGATATCATACTCTCGTTTTGAAGGCTTTTCACCGCACCAAACGTTTCAATGGGAATCACGACGGTCTGTACTTTCAACATTGAAGTTTTACATATTTGTAATTCGTTCTGGCCTATATATCACAGCTACCCTAGGGTCTATAGCATATAACTGGGTTGTCTGATTACAGTTTAATACATTTTGCACAATTTGATGGCTCTGACGGTTTTGAATTGCGGGGGGATATCAGCTTTGCACCGGGTGCAAACTAGCAACGATACAGGAGTAGAAAGTCAATTGCGCTGGGTGTAAGATAGGGCCCATTATGCTTAAACCAATAACCACAAAACGATAACTATCTTGAGCCTGTTCATGGGAACACACAACCCAGCCTATATAAGACCCACATCATCGCAGAAGGGGAAGTTGTGCAACTGAGCAAACTTCATACTCACCCCAACTGAACTAAAAGGTTAAATACCTTAGGATGAAAAGGTTAAACGGCCCTGTGATACTGGGCATCTTCAAAGATCCCATAATCTTATAATTATTAATAGAAAGAAAATGGGAAAGAAATTATGAATAATGGCTTTGTGAAATGTTCTCTTGTATCGTTTAAATTTTAAGTGATGAATGGTTTGGAAAAAAAGCTAAATTGAAGTCTACCGTTATAAAAGCTTTGGTAAAACAGTGAGGATGGAAGGGTGTTGGAGTCTGTGATGACGCAGCTATTGGCGCGTCCTCACGCGTCCGTATTGAGGCCGCACCGGGGCATTCAGGCAAGAGTAATCACAAGTAATCACGTTTCTGCATATTGTCTGCATATTGTTTAGGGTTTGTTGAATTATGCGATTGTGGGCGGGTTTGCATATTGAGTGGTAAAAAGGAGAACTGCTCACCGCCGTTGTCAGCTGTGCGATCCCTGCGGCTTCCAGGAAGCGCGCGCCCGACTGGGGACAGCTATATGGTGCGGGGCGTGCGCGAGTGACGCCGTTGCGTCTCCGCAAAATCAATTATCTTTGTTTGAACATATACTTTGTAAGTAGTGGGGGGTATGCACGCACGAATAATAACTAAGGTGTTGTAGTTTAATTCATTGAAGATACGTTTGTTTTGCTAAATGACTGAACTGAAGGTTAAACCTTGATGTCTCTGTTGTACTGTCAATGTGAAGAGATCTGTTTCATTCTTTACTGGTGGACCCTTGTCTAGTTGTTTGTGTTATCAGGGCAATCTGCCATAAGGGGATACAGCTGATACAGCTCAAGTGTTTGCCTCATTTCATTGGTTGTCATGAAACGGCCTTGACTATCTGCAGATGTGTCAGCATTTGAGCATTTGCGTAACAAATGATGGACTGTTTTTAATCTCTTTTAGGTCAAGAAGGTGCATTATGCACAAGATTGTCTCTTGGGCATCATAACAATTATTAATGTGAGGTTTTATATTTTCCCCTTCTTAAAAGCAATAGTTATCATTTCTTATTTTTTCAAGCTGTTTCATTTTACTTGAAAAATTAATCCGGACTAGAATAAATCAAATTGAAAAAAAGTTGGCCTACCAGTTGCCAGTGCTTATTTTCTCCAAATATATTTATATATTCATCAATGTATATTTTAACTGCAAATATATGTAATATTACATGTGAGAATACAACGTATCAGATGTTCAAATACATTATCTTTGCTCTATATTCAGGGAGAAAAAATGCCAAGGTCTCAGCCCTGGTTGAGAAGAAATTGGGGGGAAAATAACTTTGGCTTCGACTCCCTGAAGTACATGAACCACGACATGGAGGAGAAAGGGATTGTCTCCCGCCGGAGCCCCGTTGCCCGCTGCTGAGGCACCACTGCCGAGGCACCAGCACCGCGAGCCCGAGGCATAGATATCTATGTATAATATGATATTATTTAGATACATAGCTCCAGGACTCCCACCGGTGCAACCGGAGTGTTCTAGAATTTTTACAGAACACGGCCAAAAGCTGCGTGCGCCTCGCCATTCTGATACATCCAAATGCAGGCACATGGTACCGTGGCCGCAAGCTGCTCAGGGCCACGCCCCCACCATGCACCTTGACCTGCCTCTAAAAAACGGCACGTTTGTGGAGAGCTCATTGTGGGCCTGGCTCGTAATGGCTGTAATTCTGCACCAAGGCTGAAATTCTTGTATTAGGGGCCTGCTAACAGATGCTATAGCATGCCATGGGACCTTAAATACGAGTGCATTTAAATTGTGTGTGTAGGTGTGTGTGTATTGTGTCTAGGCCTATGTGCATCAATTTGCATGGCTCTAAACTTAAGAATGTATGTAGAACACAAAAGATAAAATACCAGCCAGCCTTTCAAAAATAGTTTATTTCATACAGATATGCATCCAAACAAGTGACTCACGCAGAATAGTGTAAAATACTAGTTATAATGAAATAACATTACACATGCAGAATAGTATAAAATACATAGCAGTTATAATATGTTAGGAGTTACGAATGCAGAATATTGCTTTTACGGATCAAGCTATCTACGCGTCCTTCTGGGTGTTGACAGCTCTCAGGGCCTCGTCCTCCGGGGCTGAGCGTCCACACACTCGTCCACATTGGTCTCCAGCGTCCGCCTGGGGCCTGGAGCCACCCTGACCGCCCCATACTCCCTCACTCCCCCCCTGCCCTTCCGGTCGCCCCGGAGACGTTACCGTACAGAACATCATCATCTACCGCCATGGAGGACAGCGCGATGTCTGAACAAACAGAACATTTGAAAATGAGAAAACCGCACGGGAAGTAAAGCTTGTGTTTAACAGTTGACCCAAAGAGACACTTGGTACCTCGAGGTCTTGAGGTTTTCTTCTTCTTTAGGGCCCAGTAGACTCCCAATGCTGCTAGGAGCAGCAGTACCACCGTCAGAGGACGAACGATGAACGGGATGCGGTCTGGGACTAAGAAAATAAAAAGTTAGTCAGAGGTTATTCAACTCCTCCCCAGAAAGGTTTCATAGGGGTGGACAGACACCGAATAGCGTTGGGTTGCCCACCTAAACCAAAATCCATAACTAATATCAGGGATTCTATTGTGCTGTTGCAGTTTATCGGCTGGCTGAAAGCTATGTCAACATGAGAGTTAAGGGAATCACATACTGAAGGACTTTGGTTTGTTATATTCCAGTTAATGTCAATAATCATGTGATGGAATAGACTAGTACCGGTATGTGGAGTGTGAGAGGATGGACGGTTTAAGCAGCCCCACCTCGCCCAACTCAGAATGATTGTACAGAGGAGGTGAGTCTCACAGTTGACTGAACAGAAACCTTATACAAAATGTTATACAAAATGTTGAAAGCAACGATAACATATGGGCAGAGTGATTGTTTAAAGAGTACCTAGAAAAGGCCTTAAAACATTCATGAAGTACAGTATAATGTGACATTACCGATCATGTTAGCATGAAGCCTGAGAGCAAGCAGTCTTTCTTTAAGAGCTATGAAGTCAGAGGTTAATGTCTAAATGATCCTGAATGACCTTAATGAATCCTGAATGATGATGAGAGGGAAAAAGCAGCTAAAACCGGTTGTTTTCCTATCATCTGTAACCGTGGTTACCAATAACTAAGGCTACTGAAATAAGATATAGTTGCTCACCTTGAATGGTTAAATAACATGTTGTATATGCTACTATCATTCCAGCAGCATTACGTATTTCCATTGAGTATGTACCATTGTCTGACCAGTCGATGTCCTTTATAGTAAATATTCCAGTACTGTCATTAAATGAATATCGAATGTTTACTGTCGTTCTGCTGTTGCAACAAATCACAGAATATTCTTTCTTCAGTGTGTAGGAATGCTCATGTGGGGAGTGAGTAGGCAGCAGGACCTCCACAGTTCCTCCCAGAGAGCCAAAGCACTGGGTCGTGATGTGTGGCTGTGTGGCGTCGCAGAAGGTCTTCACACCTGGAGGTTTACAGAGGAGAGAGTAAAACAATACAGGAGATATATGTCACTGAGATACACAGACCACCTCTCACTATTACTGTAAGAACTCTCTTATTACCATTACTATAAGAGGGATGGACATTTTTAATACAATGGGTGCCATTGGAGAGTGGAACATTATACTCATGTTGAAGGTTGAACATTTGATATCTTACTACTATAATAGCAGGCCTGTCGCACCAGTTACTCAAGTTAGTCATGTGCGCATGTGCCAAGCATCCTGCAGCTCACACACACACACAGCACGCGCAAACGCACACGTACACCGCAAGCACGCATATGCACACTGCATACATACACCGCACACACATGCACATGCGCACAAACATACACGGAAAGGCAAACACACACTGCATACACACACCGCACACACACACAATCTCCTGAACAAAACTACCCCTGAGGTATTTTTATCTCCATAGGAAATGTAAATTACTGTACCTTATAATAATAACAATTAATTTTATTTAAAGGCGCCTTTCTCTGCCCTCAAGGACACCGGACAGAGGTACACAAAAGTAATTTGAAGGGAACACAATTAAAAAGAAAGAAAGAAAGAAAGAAAGAAATTGTAATAACACAGACATAGTAATTGGCATCAAGTGGGATAGGCTGTTTTGAACAGATGAGTTTTGAGATGTGATTTGAAAAGTGGAAATTAATTGATGTTTCTGAGTTCGGGTGGTAATGCATTCCAGAGACGGGGAGCAGAGCGGCTGAATGCTCTGTGGCCCCATGGTGGTGAGACGGGCAGAGGGGACGGACAGGTGTACGCGGAGGAAGAGGATCTGAGGGAGCGGGAAGCATTGGGTAGGCCTACTCCTCATATGTGAATGAGGAGTACAAAGTCAGTATTTCTCACACCACTTCAGTGGGCGTGTTGATGACGCTTCTGCATGGCATGCTACTTTATGGATGCTTTAATATAGGTATTAGTGGGCCCCTAACACAGTATTTGAAGACGTTACCGAAATTCAGCCGTGGTGCAGAATTACAGCCACTACGAGCCAGTCGCACATTGAGCTTTCCCCAAACGCGTCGTTTCGGTGTCTGTAGCTTTAAAGCAAATGAGGAGGAGAGAGGCGGGTCAAGGAGGAGGGTGGGGGTGTGGCCCTGAGTAGCTTTTGGCCAGGGTACCATGCACTCTCTTTACCGTGGATGTTTCGCAATGGCGAGGCGCACACAGCCTTTGGCCGTGTTCTGTAAATATTCTAGAACACTCAGGGTGCTCTGGCGGGAGTCCTGGAGCTCTATATCTAAATAATATCTTATTATACATAGATATCGATATTATATAAAATATATTATCACGGCATCAATCTGAAGTAGACTGAAACGAGACATGGAGGAGAAAAGGATTGTTGCCCGCGATTGTCTCCCACCGGAGCTCTGCTGCCGGTTGACGAGGCACCACCGCCTCGGAAGCGGGCAGCGGGCCTAGCGGCGGTGGTGCCTCACAGCGGTGGTGCCTCGCGGTTCATGTACTTCAGGGAGTCAAAGCCAAAGTTCCTTTTACCCCCAGTTCCTTCTCAACCATGTCTGAGGTAAACCCCCACTACGAGTCTCGTTGTGGAAATATCAGAGACGTCAGAGAACCCAACTTGATATGCGCCATAACACCAACAGTGGAATGGTTATCCAAATAACAAAGAAGTGTACAACAGTCGTAGCTCATTGTCTCCTTGGCGGGCCAAATTCTCTGGGCGGGCAAAGCAGAGAAGGGGAGGTAAAATGGACCCGTATGACGGGTTGACAGTTGGGGAAAATTCCTAATCGGCCTGTATGAGCTTTGTTTTTTTCGAGGGCAGAGCAGGATACCTACTGCTCGTTTTACAGCTAACGCCATTTCTAGCTACTGGGGGACCATAAGTAGGCTAGGGGAACTCATATTAATGTTAGAAAACCTCATTAATTGACAATTTCATGCCATGGGATCTTTAAATGTTGGCATTGCTTTTAAGAGTCATTTGTGGTGAACAAATGTTGTACGTTGTAACCTTAAAGGCTAATTGTTATTATATTATGCGCTCAGCGATTTTTTACATTATCGTCCGTTCTTTTTTTTTTTCACATTAATGCCATGGGTTTAATTACTACTAGAGGTTGGGCGCTCCAAAGGCGAGCGCACAAACTCTTTAAAACTACACTAAACTTTAAAATTAATTAAAAATTTTATTTGATTTCCATAATTTCCATATGATTGTCACATAAATGAAATTCCCTATCCAGAATACTCCTGATAATATGTGATAATACTGTTGTGTTTTGCAACAACAAAGGTGAAGTCATCTTGTGGGGAAGACACAAAGCAAATGGCAGAGTAATGATGAATGATATTCAACAATAAGTGAATTTTTATCCAGAACTAACTTACAATGAGAGAGATTTTGGTGTAACCCAAGCATTTTTGAAAAGCAAATACTTATGTTTAAACCAATAACCACAAAACTATGGCTGACTAATTTACATAAAATACATTAAGATTTAAAACAGTAATAATGCCATAAAGATCTCACCTTCAGCCACACCAATTAGTAACAGCAGCACAGCCCCCATGTTGAGCATCTCGACCTCAGTGTGGTCTCAGTGGAGTCCAGGACTTGAGTCTGTTCACAGGAACACACAACCCAGCCTATCTGAGACCCACCTGTCATCGCAAAAGTGGAAGTTGAGCAACCGCTGAACAAAATGTATGCTCACCCAACTAAACTAAAAGGGCCAATACCTTATTAGGATGAAGACAGTTAACAGATCTGTGTTACTGGGCATCTTTTAAGATCCCATAATAATCTCATAATCCCTAAAATCAATAATTATTAATACAAAGAAATTAGGATATCAATTATGCATTCATGTAAAAATTCTCCCAATAAATACGACTGAGTTTGTGGAATGTTTCCTTCTGTCATTTAAATTTGTTCTCAGTAATCAGATGAATGGTTTGGAACAAAAGTTAAATTGAAGTCTACCGTCATAAAAGCTTTGGTAAGACAGTGAGGAGGGCAGGGTGTTGGAGTCCCAGCCCAATGGTTCAGGGTCCAAACGCCACTGCCAGAAGCCTTACCTCCCTACTTATTAATATGACTCGGGAAAAAGAATCAGACTCAGTCACTTTAGAGGACAGTGTTTACTAAATGACTAGGTTAAACCTTGATGTCTCTGTTGTACTGTCAATGTTTCGTTCTTTGCAGGTGCTCCCTAGCTCTTCAGTCTAGTTGTTAGGGTTTGTGTTATCAGGGTAGTCTGAGCCATAAGGGGGAAGTTAGAGACGGCAGAGAAGCAAAAACAGCTGAAGTGTTTGCCTCATCTCATTGGTCCCATGAGAAGAGGTTCCTCCCAGAGAGCCAAAGCACTGGGTCGTGATGTGTGGCTGTGTGGCGTCGCAGAAGGTCTCCACACCTGGAGGTTTACAGAGGAGAATAAGACAATACAGGAGATATATCTCACTGAGATACACAGACCTCCTCTCACTATTACTGTAAGAACTCTCTTATTACCATTACTATAAGAGGGGTGGACATTTTGAATACAATGGGTGCCATTAAAGAGCATCAATGTACTCATATATATTGAAGGTTGAAACATTTAACATTTTTTTTTTTTTTTTTGCATCTGAAGGCCATTTCGTTAAACTCCTGTTTTGAGAATGTTTGTATTTTTTATTTTATTATTAATATTATTTGCTTCTTCCTCTCTTGTTCTTGTCCATACTCCCTAAAATGTTGCTTAAAAACTGATACCAGCATATAATTATGGTAGCTTGAGTCCTGAAAGCACTGTTCTGCATACCATTATTATAACTAGTATTTACTTAATATTATTCTGCATGTGTAACTATTATATTATATAACTAGTATATATATTATACTATTCTGCATGTGCATTCTGCATCAACTATTACATTATTCTTTTGCAAAACTATGCAAATTGACGTATGTAAATACCTTACATCCCCCCCACACACAGACGCTCATCTATTACATAGTTACATACTTTCTCCAATAAACATACAAAATTGAAAATAAAAGAGACAATCTCATAGAATATAGACCTTTGTAAACTAAAAGAGAACAGAAACATTTAGGTAATTTCTAACTTTAACAGTTGGCACCTCTGCAGATAGAGTCAAGGCCGTTTCATGGGAACCAACCGGTTCTCTGCCGTCTCTAACTTCCCCCTTATGGCTCAGATTGCCCTGATAACACAAGACTAGACTTATAGGCAAGGGTCAACCAGCAATGAATGAATCACATTGCAGCACATTGGCAGTGAAAACATGACGGAGATACAGGTTTATTTTCTGTTTTTTACATTAGCGTACTCATTTAGCAGATGCTTTTATCTATAGTGATGTAAATTATCATTCATAAGTAGGAAGGCATCTTGCAGTGGAATTTGAACCCTGAACCATTGGGCTGGGAGTCCAACACCATGACCTCCGCACTGCCAAAGGATGTGTCGAACCCTCGCCTGTCAGACTGCCCTCCTGCTGATGAACCCTCGCCTGTCAGACTGCCCTCCTGTTGATGAACCCTCTCCTGTCAGACTGCCCTCCTGTTGATGAACCCTCTCCTGTCAGACTGCCCTCCTGTTGATGAACCCTCCCCTGTCTGACTGCCCTCCTGTTGATGAACCCTCTCCTGTCAGACTGCCCTCCTGTTGATGAACCCTCTCCTGTCAGACTGCCCTCCTGTTGATGAACCCTCTCCTGTCAGACTGCCCTCCTGTTGATGAACCCTCTCCTGTCAGACTGCCCTCCTGTTGATGAACCCTCCCCTGTCAGACTGCCCTCCTGTTGATGAACCCTCTCCTGTCAGACTGCCCTCCTGTTGCTGAACCCTCCCCTGTCAGACTGCCCTCCTGTTGATGAACCCTCTCCTGTCAGACTGCCCTCCTGTTGATGAACCCTCTCCTGTCAGACTGCCCTCCTGTTGATGAACCCTCTCCTGTCAGACTGCCCTCCTGTTGATGAACCCTCCCCTGTCAGACTGCCCTCCTGTTGCTGAACCCTCCCCTGTCAGACTGCCCTCCTGTTGATGAACCCTCTCCTGTCAGACTGCCCTCCTCCATGAAGCCCCTTGCCCCGTTCCCCGCCTTATTTGTTGCCCTCAGTAATCTCCCTAATTATTGACCCTCTGTGTCAGCGTCTCTCTTCGTCAAGCATTTGGGTCCACTCTCTCTACTTCCCCATTACAAATGTCTTTGTATTAATAATAATTGCATCTTAGAAGAAGCCCAGTAACACAGTACTGTTTAACAGAACTGTGTTTCCTAGTAAGGTATTGGCCCTTTATTGCAGTTGTGGTGAGGATAATGTTTGCTCAACGGTTGCACCACTTCCACTTTTGCGATGACATGTGGGTCTCATATAGGCTGGGTTGTGTGTTCCTGTGAACAGACTCAAGTCCTGGACTCCTCTGAGACCACACTGAGGTCGAGATGCTCAACATGGGGGCTGTGCTGCTCTTACTAATTTGCAGGTAAAATATATATTGATGAATGCATAAATATATTTTTAGAAAAATAGCACTGGCTACTGGTAGGCCTACATTTTCTCAACTCGATTTATTCTAGTCCAGATTAATTTTCCAAGTAAAAGGGAAAAGCTTGAAATATAAGAACTGATAATTATTGCTTTTAGTAGGGAACAATATAAAACCTCACATTAATAATTGTTATGATGTACAAACTGTTAAAAAAATGAGACAAATTTGTATATAATGTACCTTCTTGACCTAAAAGAGAATAAAAACATTATCATTATTTGTGACGCAAATGGTTCAAGTGCTGACAACCTCTGCAGATTGAGTATTGGGCATTTCATGGGGACCAATGAAATGAGGCAAAAACGTGAGTGGTTTTTGCTTCTCTGCCGTCTCTAACTTCCCAATCTAACTTCTGTTACGTATTTTAAGAACCTGAACTGCCTCCACATAGCCTCTAGGAAGCAGATTCAAAAACACAAGCTGTATTACCCTGCAATAACTACTTTAGCACACAAGACGGGCGGAGTGGCGGAGCCATTACGTCACCCCGGCCACGCCCACTGCATAGGCCACGCCCACTTGACGTCCCCTAGCAGGGGATTCGAAGTGGAGAGCGCCAGAGATTTTCACCGAGACCCCGCAGAGAGTCATGGGCCTTTGCCCGTGGCTCGAAGTAGCTAAAGTTATATCTCTCACACGTGTTCAACACCCCTCCTTATGCTCCATAGTCATAATTACCATACCGAAACAAACATCCCTACTTTAACAATAAAGTGAGTTAAAAGCAATCCCGGATTTGAACCCTTTCCTTGAAGAACTACTCAGCACTTCCCACCAGGAAAGAATGCTTCACACAGATTGCTTCACATTGACAGTAGCCTACATCAGAGACATCAAGGTTTAACCTTCAGTTAGCAAAGACTGTCCTCTAAAGTGACTCAGTCTGATTCTTACCAGAGTCATATTAATAGGGAGGTAGGGCTTCTTGTCTACAGCCTACTTTATACGAGATCGACAATATAGACCTTCTGTAATCTCGTCAATTATTACGGAGGCTGCAGCTAATAAAATGGCCTTTCTTGTCGCCATTTGTTTGTTCACAGTTGTTTTACAGTTTAGAACAAACGTTTAGAACGTTGTCCAAAAATCGTCGCTACGTTCGCCGATTCTGCACGCACCGCTGATCTCGCAAGTTAAATTTCTGTTGTCATGGAATTCATTGCGAAAGGCAAACGTGAATATCTGGATGCAACATTACGTTGCGTAGGCCTGGCTATGTTACATTGTGTACGTTACGTTGTGTACGTTGTTTAATGTTTGTAACGTTGTGTATGTTATTTAATCTTCGCTACGTTGTGTATGTTGTGTTGTGTAGCCTACGTTTTGTTGTGTACGTTATTTAATGTACGTTCTGTTGTTTCACGTTAAAGTAACAGTGATGTTTTGTTTCAATTAAACTTGTTTAGATTGTGTTTGAAAAATGTAACAATGCTGATTTGTGTGGTTCATTACAATTAGTCATGTTGAATTATTGATTCTTAAATAATTCTAAAAAATGGTAGGCTATGGTACATTTTATTTATTTATGTTTGTATAATATATTTGTGTTTATTTTCTCTTTTATTTATCATAATTTGCTTTGCTATTGCTGTCAATCACAAAAGTAAAAAGGGTAAATAATCGAGTGATAAAATAAATTTACAAACCTATGTACGGACAATGTGTTTTACTTTAACCACTCAACCATGGTCATGGAGGATTGGCGCGATGAGTAACATTGAAATACAGTATAAAAACAAGATTATACAAGTATTAAAAAATTGGATGGCCCTGCCCCTGCCTATAAGGTAATTAAAAGCTGCTCCCGATTAAGGTCTACATAATCAGGCAATACTGCCCCCCAGAGGCTAAACATAGTAACTGCATCTGGAGTAAAGCATGTAGCTCAGTACTGGTACGTGCCCTACGCAGATATCAGGTAAAGTAATGCTTCGTTTTACAGGTCCCAAGAATTCATGGTCATTATGTGAAAATTTGTTTTATTTAAATGTTTTAATTACAACCAAAAAATATTATATTATTATATGATTATTTGCCAAGAAGCAGTTGATAAATAGCTGGTTATTTTATTTCATTAAAAGGCTAACATGCTAAATA
This sequence comes from Gadus chalcogrammus, assembly GCF_026213295.1. Classification (NCBI taxonomy): domain Eukaryota; kingdom Metazoa; phylum Chordata; class Actinopteri; order Gadiformes; family Gadidae; genus Gadus; species Gadus chalcogrammus. The sequence goes on along the minus strand of NC_079421.1, from coordinate 21,476,543 downwards.
AACAGCAAAGTTAAGCATGCAGAATAGTATGATATACATAATAGGTATAATAATGCAAAAGTTAAATGTGCATAATAGTATAACAGGATATTTCTAATAGCGAGCTACAAGTATGGACAACAACAACAACAGAGGAAAAAGTTAATTCATAAAAATAAATGATCTTGCCATTATCAGATTCAGAGAGAGAAGTGTCCCTGGCAGGTCAAAGGTCAACAGGCTGCTGGCCCTCTGGCTAAAGCGCTGTCTACGCGTCCTTCTGGGTGTTCACAGCTCTCAGGGCCTCGTCCTCCGGGGCTGAGCGTACACACACTCGTCCACATTGGTCTCCAGCGTCCGCCTGGGGCCTGGAGCCACCCTGACCGCCCCGTACTCCACCTCACTCCCCCCCTGCCCTCCCGGTTGTCCCGGAGACGTTAACGTACGGCACATCATCATCTACTGCCATGGAGGACAGCGCGATGTCTGAACAAACAGAACATTAGAAAATGAGAAAGCAGCACGGCAAGTAAAGCTTGTGTTGAACAGTTGACCCAAAGAGACACTTGGTACCTCGAGGTCTGGAGGTTTTCTTCTTCTTTAGGGCCCAGTAGACTCCCAATGCTGCTAGGAGCAGCAGCACCACCGTCAGAGGACGAACGATGAACGGGGTGAGCCCTGTCACAAAGACAACTATGGCACAGAGGACAAACATTTATGAACACATATTGATATCATGTATGCATATATAAATAGTCTGCTTTCCATTCCTAAGATATAAGATATAGTTCCTCACCTTCAATGGTTAAATAACATTTTGTGTATGCTACTTGCATCCCAGCTGCATCATGTACTTCCATTGAGTATTCACCAGTGTCTTTCATGTTGACGTCCTTTATAGTAAATATTCCAGTACTGACAATAAATGAATATCTCCTGTCTGTTGTCTCACTGCGGTTGTTAACAGTAACATTGTTTTTCTTCAGTTTGTAGATATCATCTTGTGAGGTCTTAGGCAGCAGGAGCTCCACGGTTCCTCCCAGAGAGCCAAAGCACTGGGTCGTGATGTGTGGCTGTGTGGCGTCGCAGAAGGTCTTCACACCTGGAGGTTTACAGAAGAGAATAAAACAATACAGGAGATCTATCTCACTGAGATACACAGACCACCTCTCACTATTGCTGTAAGAACTCTCTTATTACCATTACTATAAAGGAGTGGACATTTTGAATACAATGGGTGCCATTGCAGAGAGGCACATTATACTCATATACATTAAAGGTTAAAACATTTAATATTTCATTAAATTTTGGATTTGATTGACATAATATCCATATGATTGTCATGAAAATACCCTACCCTACCCCGAATACTCTATAATATGTGGTCATATTTTTATGTTTTGCAATAACAAAGGTGAATTTACATTGTGGGGAAATCACAAAGCAAAGGCAGAATAATGATTAATGATATTGAACAATAAATTTACTCAATTTATCCAGAATTAACATACGATAAAAAATAAATTGGTTTAACCCAACAAATGTTGAAAACTCAGGTTGGTTTCGTAAGGCTAACATTATCTTTTCTGAGTCAACAATAATTTTGGGCAGGTGTGTTTGAGCACAGTATATCAGTCTAAACATTGGTATATTCCAGATGTCGCAGACCGTCTTCACTGTGCCAAATATCCCGCTGCTTCAGGTTTTCCTTTGTAGGCGCGTTGAGAGGAGGAGCGGGCAATCCGCTGTCAGTGCGTGTGCATAGGACTATCAGTGATACACGCGTTGATCCAAAGGTATTATTGTAGCAAAAGTCATTAGCACCTGTAACTGCAGAATTTGAATGCGTACACTAAAGTCACAGTAAATTCTAAGTCGTATATATTTATTTTGCACGTGTGCTCTAAAGTCACAAATGTGTAACAGTATATTTGAAGTCGTAAATATTTTTTCTACCATTGTAAACACAAATAGGGTCTACGAGTACGTAAATCTGTGTTACAGGTGCACAAATCATTTTGCTACAATCATTGCAGCGCAGTTGGTGCAAAACACATTCGCACACCCGTGTTTCATAATCTGAGAACCTGCCCAAAAGCTGTGCATTCGTAAACCCAAATTTGAACTAATGCATCAGAAGTTGCACGTCTGTGAACAATTTCCTCACAAATAAAATTATAAAGAACGCTATGTTGATTCAGCATTTTAATGAGCGAACACAAATCCATCGTTATAACTGCTCGAATCTGCTCCTGCAAGTCTCAGCCGTGGGTTTTTTTGAAGGTAGTTTTGCAACACGTCTAGGTGGTAAATGTGTAGCAAAAGTATTTGTATCCGTAGATGCCAGAGCATCCGTGGGCGGGACAAAATAGTTCTGCCCATAATTTCCTAATCCAATGAAAGTCGCCGGCAGGGATGCATTTCTCAAATTACACTGGGACCCACTGCGTGCCAGCCATGGACCTATAAACATCGCAGCATACTCTTTACGCGGGATACGTTCCTTTCTGAGGAAGTGAAGAGGGCGTCCTACTGAACGGAGGTGGGTATCCTACATTATTTTAAATGAAATAACTTAGTTCAAGTGAGTGAATTCCCCCCAAAGTATTGCATTAACATGCCGCAAATGTGCTCAATGGACAAGCATGAGTACCACCAGCCTATTTATCTGGTGATCGCGTAGCAAATTGTCATCTTACTGGTTCAAACCAGCACTTAAAACCTATTTTCGAATCATTTGGGCGATCGGGGGGGGATTCATACTATTTTTTAAATCTTTTTTTGGGCAACTTCACACAGGCGGCGCAGCATCCAAGACATTTCTGAACTTATGTTATGGCGACCATTAAAATACATTGAAGGACATTTGCGGCATGTTAATGCAATACTTTGGAGGGAATACACTTGAACCAAGGTCATTTCATTTAAGATAATGTAGGATACCCACCTCCGTTCAGTAGGACGCCCTTTTCACTTCTCCAGAAAGGAACGTATCCCGCGCATAGAGTATGCTGCGATCTTTATAGGTCCATGGCTGGCATGCGGTGGGTCTTAAGTCTCATAGGCATCGATTACGCGGGGGACGCTTCCCCACCAGATTTCGTCAAGATTCATTTTGTACCCACCACTTGTAAAAAAAAAATATATATATCGAATTGAATAATTATGGAATATTACACGGGTCTTCTCAATGCGTTCTCGTAATTGTTTCTCACAAACGAAAGAGGGCGACATCCAGTGGTGAGGGGTAGATATGGAGGTGCCTACGGGACCCGGGATGTACAAACCAGCTTTTAAAAAGCGCTTTTTCAGGGGCGGCGACGCTCGGGAATAGAACATTGGCTCGAAGAGTAGTTGGGCGGCGTGGCGCGGAACGCTGCCGCGCAGCTAGTCGGCGCCGGTGTGGGCTAGTACACCCGGAATAATGGGGGCAGACTTTTTTACGCGCCGCTGCGGCGCCGGTGTGTGAAGGCCTTAACGCGGTTGGTGTGGCCGTACCTTTAGTACTAAGCATGAGTCCTCCTCTAATCACTTGAAGATCACTTGGATGATTGTTGCATTTTAAGAGCATAATAACAATGTAGGCATAAATGATAATCAGATATCACCCGAATCAAATCAATTTGAAATAACGGTTCTGAAAAAGAGAGCGAATCTGTGATGCTAACGTCCACGGTCCCGGGTCACCGCTACGACCTAAGTTGTCACAGTGCAAGAAATCCTAGATTTGTGTGCAATGCCATTAGAAAAAAACACTTACCGATGCAAGTAGGAGTTCTTGGACTCCATTGACCACTTTGGCATCTAATTGTTCTCTCTCCTTCCATTCTGTAATTGGTATGGCATGCGTAGGTGACTGCGGCTCCATGATTGTAGACCTCCCGTTTGTCTCCAATAATATCTGAATTCGCTACTGTTGTCGGTAAATAGCATCGGGCTACTGAAAAACAAAACAAAAAGGGCACACACGATGTTAACGCAAAAGCAAGCATTCATTTCCTCATCGATTGATGATGCAACAAACTGAAAGATGAACAAGGTAAAAAAAAAGGAAAAACAAGAAAAACAAAACACTGAAATCCTGCCTCATGTTAACGGTTGATGATTTTGCACTGGGCTAAACTATGCTGAATGGCTTTAATAGAATACAATGAAACTGAGCTTTAAACTTCCATAAACTCTGCACTCTTGGCAAATGTGTAGACATCTAAATGTGATTGCTTCGGTTGTACTGAGCCTTAGGCCCCGTTTACACGAAGGGAAAACGCTGATATTTCCATGCGATTTGGCCTCTCATTTACACGAAAACGCCGTTTTTGTCACAGAAAACGATCATTTCTAAAAACTCCGGCCAAAGTGGAGATTTCTGAAAACGCCGGTTATGTGTTGTCGTGGCAACGGGGAGAAACGGGGTTTTAGGTTCTGAAGCGTCACATTATGCGCCAGGAAATGCTTCACGTCATATGAGCGCCCGATGTTTACAGTTTGTTTGTTACAGGAAGACGCTTTAAGACGTGTTATTCGTGGTTGTTGATTCTGAGGATTCTGATTGGCTTGCATGGCTTTATCCTTCTCCCTACTAGAGTTTAGATTCTCTGCCCGAGCCAATATTTCCCACCACTATCCTCGGGCCGGGCCTATGATCGACGATTTTTTTATTTAATTTTTTCATCGGTTTATTGGCCTAATCTGAGGAGAAATCTATGCCATAAACAGAAATATTATAGGCCTTTATTACACGGGTCTTCTCGATGCCGTGGAACGCTCCGTTCACTTGCATGGGAACGGCGTATTTATGCGTTTTGATGTAAACGACAACTTTTTTGAAATCGATTCTGTGTGCACAATGTTATTTTTGAAGACGGAGGGGGGGAGGTTTCTATAAATACCCTGCTACGTATAAACGTGGCCTTAATTGACTTTGGAATTAAAAAACAGATCTCCTTTTTTTAGTGCATTGATTACTCAATGACCAACAGGTGTGCAGCCTCAACCTGCCCCAGAGATTAATCTGTGTGACTTGGGCCAGGTGAGGCTGCTTTAACCAACAATCAACCACAGTACAGACACTCACACACGTAGTATTTGCCCGCTGAATAGGCGTTAACTGACGTCTATTTATAGGCATTATTTATCTGTTCCACAATATTTTGTATGTCATGTTTGGGGGACGGGATGAAGTGAGGGATCATTTCAGTAATTTTAAAACTTTTTCATTTATCTTCAATGTGTATTGGCCGATCAGATTTGTCTTGACGCTTTTGTGATTCAGCCTAAGCAGAGCATGAACGCACACTCACGACAAACAAGTTCTATAGTGGTCTGCAGAATACAGTGCCTGTGTAACACAGTATCTTTAGAATTCTATCAAGTCTACATTGACTGTAAGTTAACAACAATGTAGAAAATGAAAGAAACCACATATAACAAAATATGAAAAAAGTGGCATTGGTATGACTTAAAAACTGGTTTACCGGAAGTTAACATATCAAAACAATCACCAAACATGTTTCTAAAGCATACTGTGTCAAAACCCACTGTCAAAGACAGTGGGTCTTTGACAAACCCACTCTGTAAAATACCTTGACAGAGTGGGTTTGGTGTCCATCCGTTTTCCGTGCATCTAGCCCGACCACCATGAGTTGGCTTGAAGCCTTCTTTGCACCGGTATGGTGCATAACCATCCATCCATCGACTTTCAAGCTGTTCTTTCAAATGAGGGTCATTGGGATCCTGACATCTGATCTCTGATAAAGAAGCACAATTGTGACTCAGTGGAACTTATAGTAGTTCATGATTGTTTTCCAAAATCATACACTGTGACATCTACATAGTTCTCAATATATAGATTTCTGCGCACTTACGTAAACTTATTAGGTTTATTTCAATTGTTAAAAAAGCACACCAATCCAATCAAACCTGAAGGATCGAGACGACCTGGTTGGTTCACTTATGAGGGTAACAATCCTAAGAACATTTAGACATCTACAACTAATTGATGCCCGAAAATAATGTTGCCTACCTTGGCATATTGCAGCTGAATCCCATTCCCCACTTCCTGTACAAGTAATTGTTTTCTGGGTTCGCTGATCATCGTAGGAGAAACAGCGGTCTCGGTTGCATTTCACCAAAACGGTTTCTCCTGGTACATATCGGTCTTTATTTACATCAAGATAAGTGTTTCCGTTCAGTTGCGGCAGTCGACATGTCACTTCTGTAAATCAAAAAGTAGGACAACATATTAATGTTGCCATTACACAGCAGTCAATAGCCCTCATATTGATGTCTGTGCCTGACAAAGCCCTGGATTAGACAGGCTACACTGCGGCCACTTATGGTCTTAAAATTGGGAAAGATTAGATACTTTAGTTTTAGTCTATCACAACCGTTGTTAGCTAACCAATGGGCGATTCCAACGTCAAGCTAAATAAGAAGCATGCAGCAACATGAGGTATGTATTTCATAACTGTGCACATGCACATTACAATCATATACGTATATTGTTGCTAATCCTTGATATACGCAAATGATATATCAGCTGAGACTCCGCTGATTCTGGCATTCTAAACCATATCACTCTGTGGCGTGTTTTACTTTTATAAACTTCACTTCTTCAAGTTACCTCAAGTTATTTTGGTCCAAATTGTGTTTGATAATCTAGTGTCTGGGCACCATTTTGCAGCTGAACTCAGTGTTTACATATCCTGGATAGTCAGTAAGAGAAGGTTTCAAAGGTAATTATAGTTGCAAGCAACCATGACGGGGTCCGACTGTGTGACCGTGGGACTACTATGAGTACTTAAGGGGTACATAGAGCTCTGTTATGGACTTGGGTGCAATTCATGGCGAGGTGTAGATCCACTCAACCCCTGAAAGCGCCCCGTACATAAAAACAAATACAACATTATAATAAGTGATCTTTAAAGGCATAGTTACTTAGCATGAGTCCTCCTCTAATCACTTGAAGATCACTTGGATGATTGTTGTATTTTAAGAGCATAATAACAATGTAAGCAGAAATGATAATCAGATATCACCTGAATCAAATCAATTTGAAATAATGGTTCTGAAAAACAGCGAATCCGCGATGCAAACGTCAACGGTCCCAGGTCACCGGTACCACCTTAGTTGTCACAGTGCAAGAAATCCGAGATTTGTGTGCAATGGCATTAGAAAAAAACACTTACCGATGCAAGTAGGAGTTCTTGGACTCCATTGACCATTTTGGCATCTAATTGTTCTCTCTCCTTCCATTCTGTAATTGGTACGGCATGCGTAGTTTACTGTGGCTCCATGATTGTAGACCTGTTTCTTTCCAATAATAACTGCATTCTCTACTGTTGTCGGTGAATTGCATGGAGGGATCACTGAAAAACAAAAAAAAAGGGCACACACGATGTTAACCCAAAACCAAACATTAAATTCCTCATCTATTGATGATGCAACAAACTGAAAGACAAACAAGGTAATCCATCCTAAGAAAATGTATACATCTACAACTAATTGATGCCTGAAAATAATGTTGTGGGGAATGGCTGTATGCCATTCCCCACTTCCTGTACAAGTAATTGTTTTCTGGGTTCGTCGATCACCGTTGGAAAACCAGTGGCCTTGGTTGCATTTCACCCTAACGGTTTCTCCTGGTAAAAATCTTTCTTTAATTACACCAAGATAAGTGTTTCCATTCAGTTGCGGCAGTTGACATGTCACTCCTGAAAATCAAAACGTAGGATAACAAATTAATATTGTCATTACACAGCATTCAATAGCCCTCATATTGATGTCTGTGCCTGACAAAGCCCTGGATTAGACAGGCTAAACTGCAGCCACTTATGGTCTTAAAATTGGGAAAGATTAGATACTTCAGTTTAAGTCTATCACAACCATTGTTAGCTAACCAATGGACAATTCCAACGTCAATCTAAATAAGAAGCACGCAGCAACATGAGGTATGTATTTCATAGCTGTGCACATGCACATTACAATCATATATATTGTTGCTAATCCTTGATATACGCAAATGATATATCAGCTGAGACTCCGCTGATTCTGGCATTCTAAACCATATCACTCTGTGGCGTGTTTTACTTTTATAAACTTCACTTCTTCAAGTTACAGCAAGTTATTTTGGCCAAATTGTGTTTGATAATCTAGTGTCTGGGCACCATTTTGCAGCTGAACTCAGTGTTTACATATCCTGGATAGTCAGTAAGAGAAGGTTTCAAAGGTAATTATAGTTGCAAGCAACCATGACGGGGTCCGACTGTGTGACCGTGGGACTACTATGAGTACTTAAGGGGTACATAGAGCTCTGTTATGGACTTGGGTGCAATTCATGGCGAGGTGTAGGTCCACTCAACCCCTGAAAGCGCCCCGTACATAAAAATAAATACAACATTATAATAAGTGATCTTTAAAGGCATAGTTACTTAGCATGAGTCCTCCTCTAATCACTTGAAGACCACTTGGATGATAGTTGTATTTTAAGATCATAATAACAATGTAAGGCAGAAATGATAATCAGATATCACCTGAATCAAATCAATTAGAAATAATGGATCTGAAAAGGCAGCGAATCCGCGATGCAAACGTCCACGGCCGCGGGTCACCGGTACCACCTTAGTTGTCGCAGTTCAAGAAATTTTAGATTTGTGTGCAATGCCATTAGAAAAAAACACTTACCGATGCAAATAGGAGTTCTTGGACTCCATTGACCACTTTGGCATCTAATTGTTCTCTCTCCTTTCATTCTGTAATTGGTACGGCATGCGTAGGTGACTGCGGCTCCATGATTGTAGACCTCCTGTATCTTTTCAATAATGTCTGCATTCTCTACTGTTGGTAAATTGCATGGGGGGATCACTGAAAAACAAAACAAAAAGGGCCCACACGATGTTAACCCAAAACCAATCATTAATTTCCTCATCTATTTATTATGCAACAAACTGAAAGACAAACAAGGTAAAAAAGAAGAAAAACAAAACACTGAAATCCTGCCTGGGCTACTCATGTTAACGGCTGATGATTTTGCACTGGGATAAACTATGCTGAATGGCTTTAATAGAATACAATGAAACTGAGCTTTAAACTTCCATAAACTCTGCACTCTTGGCAATTGTGTAGTCCTCTAATTGTGATTGCTTTGGTTGTACTGAGCCTTAATTGTCACTTTGGATTATAAAAACACCTTCTTTTTGTAGTGCATTGATTACTCAATGACCAACAGTTGTGCAGCCTCAACTGCCCCAGAGTCCAATCTGTGTGACTTGGGCCAGGTGAGGCTGCTTTAACCAACAATCAACCACAGTACAGACTCTCACACACGTAATATTTGCCTCCTGAATAGGTGTTAACTGACGCCTATTCATAGGCGTTATTTATCTGTTCCACAACATTTTGTATGGCATGTTTGGGGGATGAGATGAAGAGAGGGATCATTGTAGTAATTTTTTATTTATTTTTATTTATCTTCAATGTGCATTGGCCGATCAGATTTGTCTTGACGCTTTTGCGATTCAGCCTAAGCAGAGCATGCACGCACATTCACAGCCTGACACAACAACAACAACGAGTGGTCTGCAGAATACAGAGCCTGTGTAACATAGTATCTTTAGAATTCTATAAACTCTACATTGACTGTAGGTTAACAACAATGTAGAAAATACAAGAAACCACGTATAACTAATTATGCACCTATCAATAAAAATCCAATCCAATGAAAATACCTTCACAGAGTGGTTTTGGTGACCATCCGTTTTCCGTACATGTAGCCCGACGATCAGTTGGGGTGAAGCCTTCTCTGCACCGGTATTGCGCATAATCACCCATCCATTGATTTGGGAGCTGCTCTTTCAAATTAGGGTCACTTGGATCCTGACATCTGATCGCTGAATAAAGAAGCACAATTGTGACTCAGTGGGAAATATAGTAGTTCATGGATGTTTTCCGAAATCATACACTGTGACATCTACATAGTTCTCAATATATATTTTTGCCCACTGAGGTTAACTTACTTGGTTTACTTTAATTGTATTACAATTGTTACCAGCAATCCAATCAAACCTGAAGGATCGAGACGACCTGGTTGGTTCAATTAAGAGGATAACCATCCTAAGAACATTTAATATAGTTGAAAGCAAACATGACAGAGTCCTAATGTATGACCGTATGACTGTATGACCAACAGTTTCACGGTAGGACTGACCGCATGACCGTATGACTGACAAGGGCAGATTAGAGTATATTTTGAGAAATAGAAGTCTTCCGTTCTTGGAGTAATGGTGAGCTTGGTCGGTATGGTAATATGGCATGGGTATGCCTTATAAACTAAAACCAACCATGTAAAGCACACTGTGTCATAATCCACTGTCAAGCAGATGTTTGCGAAATTACGTGTGTACCGCTTTAAGGCCCAGCCTGCATTGTAGAGAGGCCGTGGTTCAGAAGGCAGAACTTCAAACAAATGTTTTTTTGTTGTTTTTCCAGAAATAGACTTTAAATTTGGCATGGGTATACTATGGAATCTCCTCTTAATCACCATATTCAACAGCTTGATATTCATACAGCTGAGCCGACGTGTTTTGAATGCAATGTTAGAGCTGTTTAAACGTGTTGTGGAGGTGTGTACATACATACATCATTGGCCTATTTTGGCTTAGCACAGTGGGCATACCACTTCTAAAATACAAAAAAGCAAACAAACAATCCATCTCTGGAATGTAGTTTACATATTTTTTTTTAGAAGTAAATAGTTGAGTGGTTATTGTTTTGTTTTTTACATTAAATTGTATTGTCTTGAGCATGCCCTGCAACTGAAAATGTAGGCTATGAATTAAAAGGGATTTAGGGTTTGCCAATGTCCAACAGGTCACCCTAAAATGGACTAGTATGCAGGGAATCGCATCTTAGAGATTCAAAATAATTTTTTGGGGGAGGACCCCAGGACCCCCCTCAGGGCTAAGCCCCGGATGTACACAAAGTCTGGCTCCGCCCCTGATAAGCAGGCCCACTGCTGGTCAAAGTGAAGGGTGTTGCCCCTGAGAGAGCATCGGCCCTGGAGGGAGCGTCTCCCCTGTGCTCCTCGGTCTGGGAGCCGACAGCAGGAAAGGTGTAACACTAACCATCTCGTAGTTGGAGGTAAGAGAGTATGCTATGCGTGCTCCAATAGTGCGAGATAAAAAAACAAAACATTAATTGGAATGATTTTAGCTTATGTGTGCCCGTACCCGCGATAAATTACACACAAGCTGAAATCATTCAAATGAATGCGCTTTATTTTTATCTCGCACTATTGGAGCAGGTATACTCTCTTGCGCTCTCTTTTCGTTGTATTAAATAATAAATCAAAATATTGGTATAAACAATCCTTTCTTTCCCAAAGTTGGTCGGGACATAGGTTACGTTCGACCCTATGCAATATAAGGCCCTTGCTTTATTCTTACACACAACTGGACTTGTTTATTTCTTCACTAAACGCTCGCTCCACACACGCTCGCCACACACACACACACACACACACACACACACACACACACACACACACACACACACACACACACACACACACACACACACACACACACACGCTCATGAGATACTTTCTCGTGCGCACAACCTATTTTCACGTTCGCACCAGATACTTTCTCGTACTAACGAGATACTTTCTTGTGCGAACGAGAAACGTTAATTTTTTTTTCTTATCCCATGTCCCTTTACGAGTTCCGCAGATATGGCCTATTTTGTCAGGAAAAAAATAATACCACGATTACAATAGGGTTCCTAAGGATTTTGTAGGACCCAAATTTATCCAGAATTAACATACGATAAAACGAAATTGGTTCAACCCTGATAATGTTGAAAAGCTAAGCAACTCCTTGTGTTCAAACCAATAACCACAAAACTATAGCTGAATCATTAACATAAAATGCATAAATATTCAAAACAGTAATAATGCCATAAAGATCTCACCATCAGCCACACCAATTAGTAACAGCAGCACAGCCCCCATGATGAGCATCTCGACCTCAGTGTGGTCTCAGTGGAGTCCAGGACTGGAGTCTGTTCACAGGAACACACAACCCAGCCTATATGAGACACACGTCATCGCAAATGTGGAAGTTGTGCGTCCGCTGAGCAAAATTTATACCCACCACAACTGAACTAAAAGGGCCAATCCAATACCTTATTAGGATGAAGACAGTAAACAGTACTGTGATACAGTACGTCTTCTAAGATTCAATAATTATTAGTAGAAAGAAATGAGGAAAGAAATTATGAATTCATGTTAAAATTCTCAAATAAATTCTCCTACTACTCCCTGGACCGCAGCAGCTGATGGTGATGATAATGATTGTCAGTCACTTTCACCAACTGCATTCTACCTGCCCGCCTGCACTGTCCCTCATCAGCCCATAGGGGGAGCTGAGCTCCGCCCGGACCTCCACAATATATTCATATTTATTAATGAATATGTGTGATTATCATTGTTCACTGTGTCATACTTTTCTTTGTCACAGGACTCGTCCCTATAATGGTTCCCTGTCAGCGATGGCTCTGCTCCTGATAGTAGCATTGGGAGCCTACTGCACATAAAAACACAAAACCTCAGTAGGTATGAATCCCCATTGCTGCGTCCTTGACGATGTACACTGTACATTGTACAGTATAATGTACAGTATAATGTACAGTATAATGTCGCACCAATGTTACGGTCGAACACTGGAATGGAATGTAACGCAGACCAGAGTCTAGGAGGACATTCGGAAGGCGGTACTTCTATAATAACAGTAATTATTCTTGGATGGCGTTCTGTTCTCTCATTTCCTCATTTGCTCTTCCTCTCCATTCGTGCCGCTCTTCCACCACAGAAGTGGAAGATGTAACCTACGCAGACGTCTCTGTGCTCCAGTCGGTCAGGGAGGCACCAGGCCCCAGGGGGACGCTGGAGACCAATGTGGACGAGTGTGTGTACGCTCAGCCCCAGAGCACGAGGCCCTGAGAGCTGTGAACACCCAGAAGGACGCATAGACATTTTCAACCTCATGCTTTCTCCAATTAATTTAAAATAAAAGAGACAATCTCATGGAATATAGACCTTTGTGACCTAAAGGAGAACAGAAACATTCAAGTTATTTGTAACTTAAATAGTTGACACCTCTGCAGATAGAGTCAAGGCCGTTTCATGGAAACCAATGAGATGAGGCAAACACTGGAGCTGTGTTTGCTTCTCTGCCGTCTCTAACTTCCCCCTTATGGTTCAGATTGCCCTGATAACACGGAACCTAACTACTATACTTATAGGCAAGGGTCAACCAGCAAAGAGTGAAACGGATTGCAGCACATTGGCAGTGAAAACATGTCGGAGATACCAGGTTTATTTTCTGTTTTTTACATTAGCGTCCTCACTGAGCAGATGCTTTTATCTAACGTGATGTAAATGATCATTCATGAGTAGGGTGGTAAGGCGTCTTGCAGTGGAATTTAAACCCTGAACCATTGGGCTGGGAGTCCCAACACCATGACCTCCGCACTGCCCAAGGATGTGTCGAACCCTCCCGTCAGACTGCCCTCCTGTTGATGAACCCTCCCCTGTCAGACTGCCCTCCTGTTGATGAACCCTCCCCTGTCAGACTGCCCCCCTGTTGATGAACCCTCTCCTGTCACACTGCCCTCCTGTTGATGAACCCTCCCCTGTCAGACTGCCCTCCTGTTGATGAACCCTCTCCTGTCACACTGCCCTCCTGTTGATGAACCCTCCCCTGTCAGACTGCCCTCCTGTTGATGAACCCTCTCCTGTCACACTGCCCTCCTGTTGATGAACCCTCCCCTGTCAGACTGCCCCCCTGTTGATGAACCCTCGCCTGTCAGACTGCCCTCCTGTTGATGAACCCCCTCCTGTCAGACTGCCCTCCTCCATGAAGCCCCTCACCCCGTTCCCCGCCTTTACTTATTTTTTACCCTCAGTAAATTCCCTAATAATTGACCCTCTGTGTCAGTGTCTGTCTTTGTTGAGCATTTTGGTCCACTCGCTCTACTTCCCCATTACAAATGTCTTCGTATTAATAATTATTGCATCTAGATGCCCAGTAACACAGTACTGTTCAACAGAACTGTGTTTCCTAGTAAAGTATTGGCCCTTTTAGTTCAGTTGTGGTGAGGATAAAGTTTGCTCAGCGGATGTACCACTTCCACTTTAGCAACAGGTGTGCCTCATATGGGCTGGGTTGTGTGTTCCTGTGAACAGACTCAAGTCCTGGACTCCACTGAGGTCGAGATGCTCATCATGGGGGCTGTGCTGCTGTTACTAATTGGTGTGGCTGATGGTGAGATCTTTATGGCATAATAACTGTTTTAATTATATATATTACTGTTGTATTTATCTCATTTTTGTCAGCTATGGTATTCTAGTAATGGTTTAAACATAAGTAGTTGTTTTTCAATATTTGTTGGGTTCAAACAATCATTTTGGTCATACTTTTATTGAGAGTAAATTGAGTTAATTTACTTTCGAATATTAGATATATTGTTAGGGTGGGTGCTAACCCACAATGTGAGGTTTTTTTCATTTTTATGAAATCATATGTATGTGAGGACAATTAAATCAGCTAAAAAGTTATAAAATAATCGATGTTTCCGCCTCTACATTTAGTAGTACAATGTCTGCTCTCTGCAGTCGTTACTATTTCATTCAAATTTCCATCCCTCTTTAGTAAAAGTAATAAGAGAGTTATTATACATTGAGAGGTGGTCTGTGTATCTCAGTGAGATATATCTCCTGTATTGTTTTATTCTCCTCTGTAAACCTCCAGGTGTGGAGACCTTCTGCGACGCCACACAGCCACACATCACGACCCAGTGCTTTGGCTCTCTGGGAGGAACCGTGGAGGTCCTGCTGCCTAAGACCTCACAGGATGATCACTACAGACTGAGGAAAAACGATGTCCCGATTTTACCAGACCGCAGTCCGACAACAAACATTCAATATTCATTTAATGTCAGTACTGGAATGTTTGCTATAAAGGAATTCAACAGGACAGACAAGGGTACATACTGGATAGATGTTTATGATCAGAATGGAAAGGAAATATCATTCAACCTATTTCGCTTATCCATTGAAGGTGAGTTAATATATACATTCCATCAATCGTAACCGATCAATAGTAAGGCCTTTAACCAGGGCCGGAGTGGGACCCTTTATCAGCCCTGGGGTTTGGGCCCGTACCGGGGGGGACGACGACTGCTCATCACGTGACCTAAATCCAACGGCGAGAGCACGGCACTAGGCGGGGTTTCTGTTTTCAATAGATGTATTGCACTTATTACTTTTATGTGGAAGGCGTGAAGACCGTGAAGACCGTGAAGACCTTCTGCAACGCCACACAGTCACACATCCTGACCCAGTGCTTTGGCTCTCTGGGAGGAACCGTTGAGGTCCAGCTGCCTACTCACTCCCCACATGAGCATTCCTACACACTGAAGAAGAACAAGGTCCCGATAGTTGAGGGCGAAATCAAGATAACAGACCCCCGATATTCATTTAACGTCAGTACTGGCGTCTTTACCATAGAGGACCTCAAGAAGACAGACTATGATCACTATTCAATTGCAGCACATAATGGTGTTGAAATAGCAACTAAACGTTTATCCATTCAGGGTGAGTAACTATATCAATATTGCACATTTGCTACGTGGTAGTCTAATTATTGTTAACAGGATTACAGATCAGAGGGAAACAGCAGATTAAACATAGAGGATTAATTAGATTTAGTGTACTTTAATTAACATGAAAACCATGGTGAATTTATGTTAATCAGATCAAACTATAGAAAAAGATTGTATGTGATAACATTCATCATTTAGTTGTACTATGTCGCCTCTTTGCAATGGCACATGTTTTATTCATTACAAAAGTGAGAGTAGATCTTATTCTCGTCTGTAAACCTCCAGGTGTGAAGACCATCTGCAACGCCACACAGCCACATATCACAACCCAGTGCTCCGGCTCTCCGGGAGGAACTGTGGAGGTCCAGCTGCCTGCTAAGACCTCACAAAATGATATCTACACACTGAAGAAAAACAATGCCCAGATTTTATCAGGCCGTCATCAGACAGCAAACCTTCGATATTCATTGAATGTTAATACTGGATTGTTTGCTATAAAGGACTTCGACTGGTCAGACTACGGTACATACTCTATGAAACTACACGATGCAGCTGGAAGGGAATTAGCAAATACAAAATGTAATTTAACCATTCAAGGTGAGGAACTATATCTTATTTCAGTAGCAGTAGTTAATTATTGGTAACCAGGGTTACAGATGATAGGAAAACAAAAGATAAGGGGAAAAAACGGTTTTCGCTGCTGTTTCCCTCTCATCATCATTAAGGATTCATTAAGGTCATTAAGGATCATTTTGACATTAACCTCTGACTTCATAGCTGTTATAGAGATTTGTTGTAGCAAAAGTGAGAGTAGATCTTATTCTCCTCTGTAAACCTCCAGGTGAGGAGACCTTCTGCGACGCCACACAGCCACACATCACGACCCAGTGCTTTGGCTCTCTGGGAGGAACTGTGGAGGTCCTGCTGCCTGCTAAGACCTCACAAAATGATGAATACAGACTGAAGAAATACAATGTTACGATTGTAGAGTACAAAAGTCAAACAAAAAAGTTTGATTATTCATTTAACGTCAGCACAGGAATATTTACCATAAACGACATCAACAGGACAGAGGATGATACATATTCATTTGAAGCACAAAATAGGAATGGAATTAATTTATCAAACATACAATTTAATTTATCCATTCAAGGTGAGAGCTTTATCAATATTTCAGTAACATTTTATGCTTCATCGAATGATTGGTAAACAAGATTACAGATAAGAGCGAAGCGTTTAACATTAGTTATTAAGGATAATTCAGACATTAACCTCTTACTTCATAGCTCTTATAGAAACACTGTTGGCTCTCAAGCTCCATGTTAACATGATTGGTAACGGCACATGCTATACTGTACTTTGTGAATGTTTTGAAGGCCTATTCTAAGTAGTACTCTTTAAACAGTCCCTCTGCCCATCTATTATTAATACTGTCAACATTTGATGTAAAGTGGGGGCTCTTGCTACTGCCCGATTTGTGTATGTCGGCATATAATATGTCAAGTACAGTAAAGACTAGTTAGGCTGGGAGTAGGAGCAGGTGGGTCAAAGAGGTGGATACTACTTATTTTAATTGTATGAAGTTAAGTTTCTATGAGTGACTAACAGAAGGTTTCTGTTCAGTCAAATGTGAGACTCACCTCCTCAGTCGGTTTCCCTTAGCCCCGGTCTCCTCTCCCCTCCTGTCCCGGGAGTGTCTGTCCTGGGGACAGCAGAGGGTGTCCTGCTCTGCCGGGGGGGGGGGACTCCACTACAGCTGGAGTCTAGACGGACTCCCGCTGAACGACACGCGTCTCCTCTCCGGACCCAGTAGCGCTAGTGACGTCACTCTGGAGCCGGGCCGCTCGGGACTGCTCAGCTGCTCGGTCCGCAACAACGTGAGCCACGCCGCGGCTAACACCACCTTGTCTGTGTGTTACGGTGAGTGACAAACACAACGAGGGAAATGAATGAATGGAGCTTGGATTCAGTGGCAGTTGATTCATTTCACCGGTCACCATTGTCTAGTGCGGGGGCCGCGGCCGCCCGAATACAATCTCTCCCCCATCAATTAACTCCTTCAAATGAAAACGGTATTTGTCTTTTAAACGGAAAGGACAACCAACCCATTTGAAAAACAATGAATTGCCTAAAACATGGAGGCCTATACAGATATATGAACATATGGAACTCATGATGTTAACTTTGCCGCCTAACAATGACGATGCTACTCTCCGTCCTGCCATGCAGATCGTGTGTGTGCGTGTGTTGATGGCTGGATTAACCTGTTGCACATTGATTACTCAGTGTGCAACAGGTGTGCAGCCTTACCCAGCCCCAGAGTCCAATCATTCTGAGTTGGGCGAGGTGGGGCTGCCTAAATCATCCATCATCCTCTCACACTCCACATACCGGTACTAGTCTCTTCCATCATGATAGTGACATTAACTGGAATATAACAAACCAAAGTCCATCAGTATGTGATTCCCTTAACTCTCATGTTGACATCGCTTTCAGCCAGCCGATA
Source organism: Gadus chalcogrammus (assembly GCF_026213295.1). Lineage (NCBI taxonomy): Eukaryota > Metazoa > Chordata > Actinopteri > Gadiformes > Gadidae > Gadus > Gadus chalcogrammus. The sequence continues at coordinate 21,458,398 of NC_079421.1, read as the reverse complement.
AACTACAACAGCACAATATAATCCTTGATATTAGTTATGGATTTTGGTTCAGGTGGGCAACCCAACGCTATTCGGTGTCTGTCCACCCCTATGAAACCTTTCTGGGGAGGAGTTGAATAACCTCTGACTAACGTCTTCTTTCCTCCGTCCCAGACCGCATCCCGTTCATCGCTCGTTCTCTGACGGTGGTGCTGCTGCTCCTAGCAGCATTGGGAGTCTACTGGGCCCTAAAGAAGAAGAAAACCTCAAGACCTCGAGGTACCAACAAGTGTCTCTTTGGGTCAACTGTTCAACACAAGCTTTACTTCCCGTGCTGTTCTCTCATTATCTAATGTTCTGTTTGTTCAGACAAGGCGCTGTCCTCCGAGGCTGTAGATGATGATGTGCTGTACGGTAACGTCTCCGGGGCGACCGGGAGGGCAGGGGGAGAGTGAGGTGGAGTACGGGGCGGTCAGGGTGGCTCCAGGCCCCAGGCGGACGCTGGAGACCAATGTGGACGAGTGTGTGTACGCTCAGTCCCGGAGGACGTGGCCCTGAGAGCTGTGAACACCCAGAAGGACGCGTAGACAGCGCTTTAGCCAGAGGGCCAGCAGCCTGTTGACCTTTGACCTGCCAGGGACACTTCTCTCTGAATCTGGAAGGCCACTTCGTTGAACTCCTGCTTTGAAAATATTAGTCTATTCAGCCGTTGTTATGTTTATATGTATGTTCATGAAGCCGTTCGCATGTAGTTTAAACCGTGCAGTTTCCGTCACTCATCAATTCTCCGCTATTATTTTTATTATAAATAGTATTTATTGTTTCCTCTGTTGTTGTCCATGGTGGCTTCCTGTGTCATGGATAAAAACTGAAACAATCAAATACTTGTGATAGCTTGTCCCTGGAAGCACTATTCTGCATGCGTGATTCTTAACATATCATAACTGCTATGTATTTTCCACTATTCTGCATATGAAACTTGCTTGGATGCATGTCTGTATTAATTTTTTTTTTTTTAAGGAATAGTATTTTATATTTTTTGTTCTACAAACATTCTTAAGGTTCCAGCCATGTGGATTTGTGCACATACACACAACACACACACATTTACACAAACACAATTTAATGGCATTCTTAATAATTGTACCCTTGTTTTACTGTTTCAAATTCCAGTTTTCATCTTACCATACCGACAGAAAAAAAGTAGATTTTAGGTTTGAGTCTTCATAGTCAACAATTTATATTAATATTTCTAGAAAATGCTCTAGCGTAATTGTTAATCGATACAAATGGTGACAAAGTCACGTTTACAATACAACACTGCCCCATAGAGGCTAACAATCTAAAGATACAGTGAAGATAATGCATTGAACATCTGATACGTTGCATTCAAACTTAGTATGTTTAATATATTTGCAGGTAAAATATGAATTGATCATTATATAAATATATTTTTAGAAAAATAGCACTGGCGACTGGTATGCCTCCATTTTCTCAACTCAATTTATTCTAGTCCAGATTAATTTTCCAAGTAAAAGGAAAAAGCTTGAAACATAAGAAATGATAATGCTTTTAAGTAGAGAACAATATAAAACCTAACATTAATAATTGTTATGATGTACAAGCTGTTAAAGGAAGGAGACAAATTTGTGGATAATGTAGCCTACCTTCTTGACCTAAAAGAGAATAAAAACATTATCATTATTTGTGACGCAAATGGTTCAAGTGCTGACACCTCTGCAGATTCAGTATTGGGCATTTCATGGGGACCAATGAGATGAGGCAAAAACGTGAGTGGTTTTTGCTTCTCTGCCGTCTCTAACTTCCCAATCTAACTTCCCACCAGGAAAGAATGAACAGATTGCTTCACATTGACAGTACAACAGAGACATCAAGGTTTAACCTTCATTTCAGTCATTTAGCAAAGACTGTCCTCTAAAGTTTTCCCGAGTCATATTAATAAGCAGGGAGGTAGGGCTTCTTCCTTGTCTACAGCCTACTTTCTACGAGATCGACAGTAAACCTTCTACTGTAATCTCGTCAATTATTACGGAGGCTGCAGCTAATACATGGCCTTTCTTGTCGCCATTTGTTTGTTCACAGTTGTTTTACAGTTTAGAACAAACGTTTAGAACGTTGTCTAAAAATCGTCTCTACGTTCGCCGATTCTGAACGCACCGCTGATCTCGCAAGTTCAATTTCTGTTGTCATGGAATTCATTGCGAAAGGCAAACGTGAATATCTGGATGCAACATTACGTTGCGTATGCCTGGCTATGTTACGTTGTGTACGTTACGTTGTGTACGTTACGTTGTGTACGTTACGTTGTGTACGTTACGTTGTGTACGTTACGTTGTGTACGTTACGTTGTGTACGTTACGTTGTGTCCGTTGTTTAATGTTTGTAACGTTGTGTATGTTATTTAATCTTCGCTACGTTGTGTATGTTGTGTTGTGTAGCCTACGTTTTGTTGTGTACATTATTTAATGTACGTTCTGTTGTTTCACGTTAAAGTAACAGTGTTGTTTTGTTTCAATTAAACTTGTTTAGATTGTGTTTGAAAAATGTAACAATGCTGATTTGTGTGGTTCATTACAATTAGTCATGTTGAATTATTGATTCTTAAATACTAGTTCTAAAAAATGGTAGGCTATGGTACATTTTATTTATTTATGTTTGCATAATATATTTGTGTTTATTTTCTCTTTTATTTATCATAATTTGCTTTGCTATTGCTGTCAATCACAAAAGTAAAAAGGGTAAATAATCAAGTGATAAAATACATTTACAAACCTATGTACGGACAATGTGTTTTACTTTAACCACTCAACCATGGTCATGGAGGATTGGCGCGATGAGTAACATTGAAATACAGTATAAAAACAAGATTATACAAGTATTAAAAAATTGGATGGCCCTGCACCTGCCTATAAGGTAATTAAAAGCTGCTCCCGATTAAGGTCTACATAATCAGGCAATACTGATTATATACCCCCAGAGGCTAAACATAGTAACTGCATCTGGAGTAAAGCATGTAGCTCAGTACTGGTACGTGCCCTACGCAGATATCAAGTAAAGTAATGCTTCGTTTTACAGGTCCCAAGAATTCATGGTCAGTATGTGAAAATTTGTTTTATTTAAATGTTTTAATTACAACCAAAAAAATTACATGATTATTTGCCAAGAAGCAGTTGATAAATAGCTGGTTATTTCATTAAAAAAAAAGTCTCGCATGCTAAATATCAGCAAAGTTAAGCATGCAGAATAGTATGATATACATAATAGGTATATTAATAGAATAGTTAAACATGCAGAATAGTATAATATAAATGCTTGGTATAATGATGCAAAAGTTAAATGTGCATAATAGTAACAGGCTATTTCTAATAGCGACCACTATGGACAACAACAACAACAACAGAGGAAAAAGTTAATTAATAAAAATAAATGATCTTGCCATTATCAAATGCAGAGAGAGAAGTGTCCCTGGCAGGTCAAAGGTCAAAGGGCTGCTGGCCCTCTGGCTAAAGCGCTGTCTACGCGTCCTTCTGGGTGTTGACAGCTCTCAGGGCCTCGTCCTCCGGGGCTGAGCGTCCACACACTCGTCCACATGGGTCTCCAGCGTCCGCCTGGGGCCTGGAGCCATCCTGACCGCCCGGTACTCCACCTCACTCTCCCCCTGCCCTCCCGGTCGCCCCGGAGACGTTACCGTACAGCACATCATCATCTACCGCCATGGAGGACAGCGCGATGTCTGAACAAACAGAACATTAGAAAATGAGAAAACAGCACGGGATGTAAAGCTTGTGTTGAACAGTTGACCCAAAGAGACACTTGGTACCTCGAGGTCTTGAGGTTTTCTTCTTCTTTAGGGCCCAGTAGACTCCCAATGCTGCTAGGAGCAGCAGCACCACCGTCAGTGAACGAGCGATGAACGGGATGAGCCCTGGGACTAAGAAAAGTATGGCACAGAGGACAAACATCTATGAATATATATTGATATCATATATGCATATATAAATAGTCTGCTTTCCATCCCTAAGATATAAGATATAGTTCCTCACCTTGAATGGTTAAATAACATTTTGTATGTGCTACTTCCCTTCCAAACTGATCATGTACTTCCATTGAGTATGTACCGTTGTCTGACCAGTTGATGTCTTTTATAGCAAATATTCCAGTACTGACATTAAATGAATATCGAATGTGTGTCTGTCTGCGGTCTGATAAAATCGTGTAATGGTTTATCTTCAGTCTGTAGGTATCATCTTGTGAGGTCATAGTAGGCAGCAGGACCTCCACGGTTCCTCCCAGAGAGCCAAAGCACTGGGTCGTGATGTGTGGCTGTGTGGCGACGCAGGTCTCCTCACCTGGAGGTTTACAGAGGACAATAAGACAATACAGGAGATATATCTCACTGAGATACACAGACCACCTCTCACTATTACTGTAAGAACACTCTTATTACCATTATTATGAAAGGGGTGGGCATTTTGAGTACAATGGGTGCCATTGCAGAAAGAAGGCCGCGAACAATGAAGGCATTCGGATTCTCGGGGCCGCCGTCGTCAGGTTCACTGTTGACAGCAACAACGCCCGGAGATTGGAGACGCGCCAGATCGCGTACGTGACTGACACCTCAGACCGTATATTCCTGTCTCGTGCAGCCTGTGTGGACCTGGGCATGATCTCGGACAGGTTCCCAACACTCGGGGAGGTCAACCTCGTGATCTGACTGCCCGCGGCGTGCGGAACCTCCAACCAGGCCAACCACGCTCCCCATGCCGGCCACGGAGGCTAACAGGGGAGCTCTACGGAGACACTTACTTGGACTACACGCTCAGAGCGCATTCAATACATGTCCCCGTCAGCTCTTGCCGAGGATGTCTGGTCCACCGCTTCGTCTCATGCTCGATGAGAATGCAACGCCGGTCGCCTGCCACACCCCCATCTCAGTCGGCATACACTGGCAGGGTGAGGTGAAAGCGGGCCTTGACCAGGACGTTCGTCTAGGCGTGCTGGAAGAAGTGCCCATTGGCACGCCAGTGACGTGGTGTCACCGCATGGTGATCTGCGCAAAGAAGAACGGCAAGCCACGACGCACCGTCGATTTCCAAGCACTGAACAAGCATGCGCTCCGTGAGACCCACCACACGCAATCTTCGTTCCACCAGGCGAGACAGGTGCCCAGTGGGAAACGCAAGACTGTATTCGACCCCTGGGATGGCTAACGCAGCGTCCCACTGCATGAAGATGACCGCCACAAGACGACGTTCATCACCCCATGGGGGCGCTACCGGTACCTTTCAGCGCCACAAGGGTACATGGCGTCGGGAGACGGTTACTCACGGCGCTATGATGAGGTGGTTGCGGACATCGGCAACAAGACCAAGTGTGTGGACGACACGCTACTGTGGGCTGATACAGTTGAAGAGAGCTACTTCCAGGCGGCACAATGGCTGGACGTTTGTGGCAGGAACGGCATCATCCTCAACCCGGATAAATTTGTCTTCGCCTCGGTGGACTTTGCGGGCTTCAACTGGAGAACGTTTTCCGCGAATCAAAGGAGGAGATCGTCCAGGAGATCGAGCGCGGCATCCGCATCTTTGACAAGTCCAAACCAACATGCGTCGCCACGGACTGGACAAGACTGCCCGCAACAACAAACAAAAAAACTGCTCCAACCAGGAACAATGGAAGGCCCCCGGGACACAAGGGGACGCTGTTGTATAATGAATGATCAAACTATTAGAAGATGTATGCATACTATTCGTTTCATTAAAGCATTACGGTTTAGCAATCAATGGAGTCAGTCGCAGTCTCATGACAGTACATAAAAAATAAATACAACATTTTAATAAGTGATCTTTAAAGGCATAGTTAGTAAGCATGAGTCTTCCTCTAATCACTTGAAGATCAATTGGATGATTGTTATATTTCAAGAGCATAATAAAAATGTAGGCAGAAATGATCATCAGATATCACCCGAATTAAATCAATTAGAAATAATGGTTCTGAAAAAGAGAGCGAATCCGCGATGCAAACGTCCAAGGTCCACCGTTACGACCTTAGTTGTCGCAGTGCAAGAAATCTTAGATTTGTGTGCAATGCCTTTAGAAAAAAACACTTACCGATGCAAACAGGAGTTCTTGGACTCCATTGACCACTTCGGCATGTAATTGTTCTCTCTCCTTCCATTCTGTAATTGGTACGGCATGGGTAGGTTACTGTCTCTCCATGATTGTAGACCTCCTGTTTCTTTTCAATAATGTCTGCATTCTCTACTGTTGTTGTTAAATTGCATGGAGGGATCACTGAAAAACAAAAAAAAGGGCACACACCATGTTAACCCAAAACCAATCATTAATTTCCTCATCTATTGATGATGCAACAAAATGAAAACCAAATATAACCGCAAGCGGTGATTAACGGGGTCCGTGCAAAATTAAAAGTCAAGAACACACTAATAGAAGATGTATTAATATGACATATAATTATGAAGGAAAGATATTGATGAAGATGTTCCACTGAATGCAATACTGTGCCTCAGCTTTCAGTTGTGCTGCAGAGCAACGGCCAAATGTCATGTTCAGCTCGTTCATAATGCTCTCATCGGGATTCAAACTCTCAACCTAAGGATCACCTGTACAAGGCATTATCCCATTGAGCCACATATAAACCTCAACTGCTGCCTCATTCACATGGTCAAAATTTCTATTGATAAGCAAACAACATCCAGAAAACTCCAACCACACAATTCTTAAGTGAATTAAGGGCTTTCTCAAAAGCATAGACCTGAAAATTTTTTGAAATTCTGATGAAATTAAACATTTGTAGTCAAGAAAACGAATGGAACAAACATAAATATGACAGTCAGGGCCGGCGGTCGGCATAGACGCCCTAGGCGATCGTCTAGGGCGGCAAAATGCGTTGGGGGCGCCCTCTGGTGGCGCCCTTAATTAGTCAATTAATATATACGAAACAAACTGAGAAGGGAGGGGGCGCGGGAGCAATTGCTAGGGCGCACCGAAACCGTCACCGTAGTACGCAGGACAACAGGTGTCCAGCCTCAACCTGCCCCAGTGTCCAATCTGTGTGACTTGGGCCAGGTGAGGCTGCTTTAACCAACAATCAACCACAGTACAGACACTCACACACACTGTAAAAACGAAAACTTAAAATTGTTGGTCTCATTATGATTTCTGAGTAAAATGAATATAAAACATTAAGTATTCATGTCAACTGTGCAATGCAATTTAGTCCAACCAACAATGTTGAGTTTTGGGTCAAGAGTTGGGCTCACTGTAGTATCTTTGTTAGCAAGACACACGGGTTTAAGTCTCAGACTCTGTCTGAGGCTGGGCCAACTACGGTGCACATGCTCATTTTGACACTTTGGAAAATACGGGGTTTCCTAACGGAATTTTCAGATGGTAAATATTGTGGCGACTCCTACCCCCCGGGGAGTCTGGGTATTCGTGATGCCGGTTGGGAAAAAGGGGTTTATTGCCTTTTGTCAATTTGTTTCTGTTAGGTTAAGTGGGGTTAACGGGTTTGGGGTCTTTATTGTTTGTGTGTTGTTTATTGTGCGTAGTGTTGCCGCCACCGTTACCGAGACTTGCATGTCCGTTGGTTGGGTGTGCGGTGCGCTGTGTGTTGCGGGCGTGTGTTAGTTGTGGATTCAATGATTCGTTTCCGTGACCCAGTTCGCGTGATTCAGTTCGCCACGAGGAGTCGTTCGCGAATCGTTCGTTCGTTCGTTCAGTCGAATTTGCGGTAGCACTAACTCCACTGAGTCTGACTGAATCAGCTGAGAACCGTGCAATGGGGTCCATTCCATGATGCGATTTACCGCTACCGGAAACCAGGCTGAACGAACATACGATTCGTGAACGACTCCTCCCAGTTCAGTCGAGTTTCCGGTGAATCGATTCACCGGAAACTCGACTGAACGTGGAGGAGTCGTTCGCGATTCAGCCTAGTTTCCAGTAACGGTGAATCGCATCATGGAATGCACGCCATTGCACGGTTCTCAGTTGAGTCAGTCAGACTCAGTGGAGTTAGTGCTACCGGAAACTCGTTCGTTCGTTCAGTCGAGTTACCGGTGAATCTAATGGTGAACGAGACGACCGAACGAACGAGAGAGACGAACCGGTTCAGTTCGTTCGTCCTAAAGACTCGGTCATTCGAACCGGTTCGCAAACGAACGAGCCAACACTAGTGTGTGTTAAATAAAGGCAGCTCTCGGGATCGTGCGGTGTATGAGGCACGAGAGTTGCGTCACCGTTTAACCTGGGCTCCTGTCTCGTGCAGAACAAGTTTGACCATAATGTCAAACTTGTTCTGCACTTTGGTTTGCTGCATTTAGACAGCGATTCTCTGCAGCTGAACTAGCTACATGTTGCTTGTTCTATTGCTGTCTGGCATTCAGAAATGTAAAATGGAAGTTTCTAATTATTAATTTTTATAAAGTGAACTTAAAACTTGTTTTGCATTCTTTGAAATGTTTTTTTTTTAAATAATATTAACCTTAATTTGAAATATTAAGTTAACACCCCTGACTTATTTTTTTGAGTTTTGTAAAATATAAAAATCTTAGTTGGCATAACTAACTTTAACGTTTGTCTAAAGAAGAAAATGATCTTTTGATGGGCTCAAAACTCAAAAATGTATTGCAGTAAGTTGCCTTGCAATTTTGAGTTTTCTCAACTTTTTATTTTTTACAGTGCACGTAGTATTTGCCTGCTGAATAGGCGTTAACTGACGCCTATTTATATGCATTATTCATCTGTTCCACAACATTTTGTATGGCATGTTTGGGGGACGGGATGAAGAGAGGGATAATTTTAAAACTTTTTTATTAGCTTCAATGTGTATTGGCCGATCAGATTTGTCTTGACGCTTTTGCGATTCAGCCTAAGCAGAGCATGCACGCACATTCATAGCCTGACACAACAATGACAACGAGGGGTCTACAGAATACAGAGCCTGTGTAACATAGTATCTTTAGAATTCTATAAACTCTACATTGCCCTCATATTGATGTCTGTGCCTGATAAAGACCTGAATTAGACAGGCTACACTTCGGCCACTTATGGTCTTAAAATTTAGAAAGATTAGATACTTTAGTTTTAGTCTATCAAAACCGTTGGTAGCTTACCAATGGACGGCTCCAACGTCAAGCTAAATAAGAAGCATAAAGCAACATGAGGTAGGGATTTCATAGCTGTGCACATGCACATTAAAATGATATTGTTGATAATCCTTGACATACACAAACGATATATCATATGAAAGCTGAGACTCCGCTGATTCCAACAGTCTAAACCATATCACTCTTTGACGTGTTTTATTTGAATAAACTTCACTTCTTCAAGTTAATTCAAGATATTTTGTCCCAATTGTGTTTGATAATCTAGTGTCCAGGCACCATTTTGCAGCTAAACTCAGTGTTTAAATATCCTGGATAGTCAGTAAGAGAAGGTTTCAAAGGTAATTATAGTTGCAAGCAACAATGACGGGGTCCGACTGTATGACCGTATGACTACTATGAGTACTTAAGGGGTACATAGAGCTCTGTTATGGACTTGGGTGCAATTCATGGTGGGGTGTAGGTCCACTCAACCCCTGAAAGCGTCCCGTACATAAAAATAAATACAACATTATAATAATTGATCTTTAAGGCATAGTTAGTAAGCATGAGTCCTCCTCCCATCACTTGAAGATCACTTGGATGATTGTTGTATTTTAAGAACATAATAACAATGTTGGCAGAAATGATAATCAGATATCACCTGAATCAAATCAATTAGATATAATGGTTCTGAAAAAGAGAGCGAATCCGCGATGCAAACGTCCATGGTCCCAGGTCACCGTTACGACCTTAGTTGTCGCAGTGCAAGAAATCCTAGATTTGTGTGCAATGCCTTTAGAAAAAAACACTTACCGATGCAAGTAGGAGTTCCTGGAATCCATTGACCACTTTGGCATGTAATTGTTCTCCATCCTTCCATTCTGTAATTGGTACGGCATTCGTAGGTTACTGTCTCTCCATGATTGTAGACCTCCTGTTTCTTTTCAATAATGTCTGCATTCTCTACTCTTGTTGGTAAATTGCATGGAGGGATCACTGAAAAACAAAAAAAAAGGGCACACACCATGTTAACCCAAAACCAATCATTAATTTCCTCATCTATTGATGATGCAACAAACAGAAAACCAAATATAACCGCAAGCGGTGATTAACGGGGTCCGTGCAAAATTAAAAGTCAAGAACACACTAATAGAAGATATATAAATAAGACATATAATTAGGAAGGAAAGATGTTGATGAAGATGTTCCACTGAATGCAATACTGTGCCTCAGCTTTCAGGTGTGCTGCAGAGCAACGGCCGAATGTCATGTTCAGCTCGTTCATAATGCTCTAATCGGGATTCAAACTCCCAACCTAAGGATCACCTGTACAAGGCATTATCCCATTGAGCCACATATAAACCTGAACTGCTGCCTCATTCACATGGTCAAAATGTCTATTGATAAGCACACAACATCCAGAAAACTCCAACCAAACATTTCTTAAGTGAATTAAGGGCTTTCTCAAAAGCATATACATGTAAAATCTCTGAAATTCTGGGGAAATAAACATTTGTAGTCAAGAAAACGAATGGAACAAACATAAATATGACAGTCAGGGCCGGCGTTCGGCATAGACGCGGCCTAGGCGATCGTCTTGGGCGGAAAAATGTGTTGGGGGCGCCCTCTGGTGGCGCCCTTAATTAGTCAATTAAAATATACGAAACAAACTGAGAAGGGAGGGGGCGCGGGAGCAATTGCGAGGGCTCACCGAAACCGTCACCGTAGTACGCAGGACAACAGGTGTGCAGCCTCAACCTGCCCCAGTGTCCAATCTGTGTGACTTGGGCCAGGTGAGGCTGCTTTAACCAACAATCAACCACAGTACAGACACTCACACACGTAGTATTTGCCTCCTGAATAGGTGTTAACTGACGCCTATTTATAGGCATTATTTATCTGTTCCACAACATTTTGTATGGCATGTTTGGGGGATGGGATGAAGAGAGGGAAAATTTTAGTAATTTTAAAACTTTTTTATTTAGCTTCAATGTGTATTGGCCGATCAGATTTGTCTTGACGCTTTCGCGATTCAGCCTAAGCAGAGCATGCACGCACATTCACAGCCTGACACAACAACGACAACGAGTGGTCTGCAGAATACAGAGCCTGTGTAACATAGTATCTTTAGAATTCTATAAACTCTGCATTGCCCTCATATTGATGTCTGTGCCTGACAAAGCCCTGGATTAGACAGGCTACACTGCAGCCACTTATGGTCTTAAAATTTAGAAAGATTAGATACTTTAGTTTTAGTCTATCACAACCGTTGTTAGCTAGCCAATGGACGATTCCAACATCAAGCTAAATAAGAAGCATAAAGCAACATGAGGTAGGGATTTCATAGCTGTGCACATGCACATTAAAATGATATTGTTGAAAGCTGAGACACTGCTGATTGCAACAGTCCAAACAATATCACTCTCTGACATGTTTTATTTGAATAAACTTCACTTCTTCAAGTTACTTCAAGTTATTTTGTCCAAATTGTGGTTGATAATCCAGTGTCCAGGCACCATTTTGCAGCTAAACTCGGTGTTTACATATCCTGGATAGTCAGTAAGAGAAGGTTTCAAAGGTAATTATAGTTGCAAGCAACCATGACGGGGTCCAACTGTATGACCGTATGACTACTATGAGTACTTAAGGGGTACATAGAGCTCTGTTATGGACTTGGGTGCAATTCATGGCGAGGTGTAGGTCCACTCAACCCCTGAAAGCGCTCCGTACATAAAAACAAATTAAAATAAGTGATCTTTAAAGGCATAGTTACTTAGCATGAGTCTTCCTCTGATCACTTGAAGACCACTTGGATGATCTTTGTATTTTAAGAGCATAATAACAATGTTGGCAGAAATGATAATCAGATATCACCGGAATCAAATACATTTGAAATAATGGATCTGAAAAAAAGAGCGAATCTGTGATGCAAACGTCCACGCTCCAAGGTCACCGCTACAACCTTAGTTGTCGCAGTGCAAGAAATCCTAGATCTGTGTGCAATGCCATTAGAAAAAAACACTTACCTATGCAAGTAGGAGTTCCTGGACTCCATTGACCACTTTGGCATGTAATTGTTCTCTCTCCTTCCATTCTGTAATTGGTACGGCATTCGTAGGTTACTGTCTCTCCATGATTGTAGACCTCCTGTTTCTTTTCAATAATGTCTGCATTCTCTACTGTTGTTGGTAAATTGCATGGAGGGAACCCTGAAAAACAAAAAAGGGCACACACCATGTTAACCCAAAACCAATCATTAATTTCCTCATCTATTGATGATGCAACAAACTGAAAACCAAATATAACCGCAAGGGGTGATTAACGGGGTCCGTGCAAAATTAAAAGTCAAGAACACACTAATAGAAGATGTATAAATATGACATAATTATGAAGGAAAGATGTTGATGAAGATGTTCCACTGAATGCAATACTGTTCCTCAGCTTTCAGGTGTGCTGCAGAGCAATGGCCAAATGCCATGTTCAGCTTGTTCATAATGCTCTAATCGGGATTCAAACTCTCAACCTAAGGATCACCTGTACAAGGCATTATCCCATTGAGCCAAATATAAACCTGAACTGCTGCCTCATTCACATGGTCAAAACATCCAGAAAACTCCAACCACACATTTCTTAAGTGAATTAAGGGCTTTCTCAAAAGCATATAGCCTACCTGAAAAATCTTTGAAATTCTGGGAATTTCAAAGATTCTGAAAAAGAGGTGAAACTGGATGAGATTTTTTCTTTTTCGAGCGAGAAAGGGCTGCTCTGTGAAACATGCTGTGAAGCCAAAGTAACGGGCGAGTTTTCGGAGGGAAGAATGTGGACTGAATGGAAGTTGGACTACCTCAAGAAAAGTCATTCAGCAGAAAAGTCATTTGAATGCTGTTGGAATTGTACGAAGACGCAATATGAAACTGGGGATCGGTACATTATTGCAGGAGAGCACAAAAGATCGAGAGAAGAGGAACGAGCTGTCACACAAAAATAAATCCAACCCAGAGCAAGTAAAAATTCTCATAGACAATACTCTACTCGCCATCAAAATGAATGTATCAATGCTGTCGGTTCAACAAATCCACGATCACATGGCAAAGTGTGTGAGTATACCAGAAGGATGGCGAAGCAAAGATTATGCCTTTGAATTTGTGAACTCAATCAATGACATTGTGCAGAATGAGACGATCTGCAATGTTAGAAATGCACCCTGGCATACCCTGATAGTAGATGAGAGCACAGACATAACAGTGCACAAAATGCTAGTCCTATATATTAAATACAAGGAGGAACATGACGTCAACTATAAAACTGTGATGGGCGGCATCATCCAGCTGACAGCATGCATTGCTCACGATATTGTGCAGGCAATCACTAAATTCTACTCCCAGCATGGACTGAACTTTCAGAGAACGGTGATGCTGACCTCCGATGGCGCCTCAGTAATGCTAGGAAAGCGTTGAGTTGCAGCTTTATTAAAGCGGCAAATACCACACCTAACAGAACAACATTGGCCCATAGAGAGGACTTGGGCATTGATGATGCCTGGAAAGATGTACCTTTGATGCGAGATGTGGAAACTCTTCTTAGAACTGTATATTCCACTTTCTCTCGGTCCACTGTGAAGAGGGCCAAAATCGAGGACCTAGCAAAGATTCTCGATGAGGATACATTGTCATTCAGGCCTCTGAGCGAAGTATGATGGTTGTCGCGCCACCAAGCTGTGAATGCTGTTCCGAGGAACTACACTGTTCTTGAAGAATACTGCAAGAGACAATCCTGTGATAACAGAGATCCAGTGGCAATTTACTGCTACATTGGCGTTAACTGATGCCTTTTTATAGGCGTTATTTATCTGTCCCACAACATTTTGTATGTCATGTTTGGGGGATGGGATGAAGAGAGGGATAATTTTTAGTAATTTTACAATTCTTTTATTTGTTTTAAAAGTGTACTGGCCGATCAGATTTGTTTTGAGGCTTTTGCCATTCAGCCTAAGCATAGCATGCACGCACACTCGCAGCCTGAACACAACAACGACAAATAAGTTCTAGAGTGGTCTGCAGAATACAGAGCCTGTGTAACATAGTATCCTTAGAATTCAATAAACTCTGTAAGTTAACCCCTCTCCCCGCACACCCCCTGACGAAAATATCTAATAAAACTTGACGCCGGTTTTCTCTCGAGAAAAATTCGCCCGATACGCGTCTCTGCGTTCACTTTGTATGGGATCTTGTCGCCCTGTGGCGTTTGGTGTGAATGCACAAATCTTTCCTGACTGGGCAAAGCTGGCCAAAATCGCCAGTACAATCCCTGTGTCCAGTGTTCCTGCGGGACGAGCCTTTTCTCTCCAAAACAGGATTAAAGCATCTATCAGAAACCGCCCAGCTGAGGAAAAGGTGACGAGGCTGATGCGCATATCGAGCCTTGGGCCGGGATTGAAAGACTTCAACTTTTTGCGAGCAGCGGAGCACTTCCATGCCATGACGTTGCGCCGAAAGTAGCCTGCAAGAATTGCAATTATGGAATTAATTATTTTTTACCCGTATACCATTTTAGCCGAGAATGGCTGGTATGTTTTTTTTGCCTAGGCTAATTTAATAAATGGCATTTATTGAAGCAACTTAGTTTGGGTCGTTTGTCGTTTAAATGTGGACTTTTGGTGATTATTTAATTATCAGTGAATAACGTCCGGAAGATATTCCAAATGTCCGATATACTGGAATAGTGTCGGACATTTGTCCGCCCAAGAAAAAGTCTAGCGTGAACGCTGGTCGGGACATAGGTTACGTTCGACCCTATGCAAAATAAGGCCCAAGGCACAACTGGACTCGTTTATTACTTCACTAAACTGGCACGCTACCGCTCGCTCTCCTCGCTCGTCACACACACACACACACACACACACACACACACACACACACACACACACACACACACACACACACACACACACACACACACACACACACACACACACACACACACACACACACACACACACACACACACACACACACACACACACACACACACCAGGGATGGAAATTAACTTCTTTGCCCACCAGCCACTGTGGCAGGTAGATTTAAAAATCTACCAGCAACTCATCTTTTTTACCAGACACTTTTTACACGCTATATATATTTTTAATATATGCATACATTTTAAACATAATAGCATAATAGCAACAATAGATAAGAAAAGTGTTTTTCATCTGCATCTTTTTTTCCATCAGAAGTGATTTTTACTGTAAGTGGGTTCTACCAAGGAACCGAGTTGAAAACGTTACACTCTTACCGCATATGATAGACAATACACAGGTATCTGCCATGTTAAGTCATGTTTATTTCAAAGGTTTTATGATGACAAGTTTGGGGATAATTGATCTATACAAAGTATTTTCAATAAAAAACAAATTGACATATTAACAATAAAACAACATGCATGGCTACACCATCATAAGTCAATTCGTTTTTTTATATTTACATGTTACTGCATACAAATGTGTCCACAGACATGGTAACTAACATATGATAGTAAAAATAATTGGCCCTTAACACTAATATTCAGAAAAAACACTGCCTCAAAAGACTATTGGCTTAAGCAATACAAGTAGAGGCATATGCTTGAACTTTATACCCTGAACTTCTAAACGTTGCAAATGTGCAAAAACATAATTATATATTTATGTGGCATTCAGTCCAATACTGAAAATATATCTGTGGCATTCAGTAGGCCAATGCTGTGGTAAAGTTTGTAAAGTATGACCATTCTCAGAACTCTGACACTGCAAATGATTGCGCGCTAGGACTAGTGAACTGCTTTCAATTCCTTGTTTTTTTGTTGATCATATCCATTTGGTATGACAATAGAAACTGAATATTTCTTCATGTGGAGAACCGCTCTAGATTCCCCCACCCCCACACAGATTTGTTCCCAGTGGCGGCGCCAGGGGGGGGCTAGGGGGTGCTCTAGCACCCCCTAGATTGGCCATAGCACCCCCAAGAAAATAATGGTTTATTTATTATTGTTATTTAATTTCATTCTGAGTTCTTAATAAAATGTATTGTGTGATAATAATATTTTAATCATACAAGAAAATAACAGATTGAAATAAACAGATTGTGTCTGTGTCGTAGCACGACACAGACACGTTGCGTGCGTGAACGTGATTGTTCAATGAGTAGTAGGCTAGTAACAGTAATCCTGGCGATCGGTCAATTTTAAGTCAAGCGTTCACAAAATCGCCTAAAACCTAAAATAATATACTCTTTTTGAAAGCATTTCTGACTTTTTCCCTTTTTAAGTTAATTCTATCTGACATTCTAATCTGCCGTCTTTAGTGTATTGAACTTGGTATGTTTAGTTTAATTTGTCGCTCATGGTAGTGGTGATCTGGTAGTCATCTGGCGCAAACTTTAATCCACACACTGAAGTAAGTGAAGTATTTGGGATTACGTTATCTATAACATGCTGAATCCATTTTGACCGTCGGAGATGAACGCGGCTTTGTGCGCGTCCGTCAGAAGTAGCCTAATGGCAATAATAATACGATCGATTTGAATGGCGCTTTTTATGTACCCCAAAGACCCGTTAGAGAGCAAACGTGTAAACATATGTGACGATATGGTGGGGAGGTGTTGTAGTAGAGAAAAATGAGACTCATATGCTACCACCCTAATTTCATAGCACCCTCAGTAAAACGCCGAGCACCCCCATAGCACCACCAGAAAAAAATCTCTGGCGCCGCCACTGTTTGTTCCTGAGGAAAACCTATGGTGGAAACCGATACGCCCTCTCAACCACAAAATGTTTGAGTAACTTCTATGGAAGTAAATCTGTGCCATCGTATTTTGACAATAAAAAGCCATTGAACTCTTGTATTTGGATTTGAATTGAACTCCTATTCAGCTTTATTTTTCAATGTTAAAAATTCAAAATCAAAGATTCAACGTCAAAAACCTCAACGTGGGGACGTTGATTACCTTGAAATTCAAATCCAGATACGTTATTTCAATGCATAAATATTCAGTGCTTAGAATTCAATGGCTTTTTATTTTCAAAATCCGATGGCACAGATTTACTTCCATACACTTCTCCTTTGTCATGCTTAACTGATCATATCTCTCTCTCGTTGGTTACACAAATCTTACCATGGACACTTCCAGAACCCCGAAAATTTCAGCCAGCCAGACAATTCACGTCACAGTCACGTCTGTTAATTTATGAATGGAATTCTGAACGTGTCCCGCCTCCGAAATAGCCTGGCTATAGCCATGCTGCCTTGTGCGCGATTTCATTTCGCGCTGCGAGGCAGCCTGGATTCCATGGATCCGATTTTCGCCTGAGATGGAGAACCAATCACAGAACGGGGAGGGATGGCAAGACGATGACGACGTCTATGCGACACACCCATCGTCTTCCTCAGAATTGCGTGTGTCTCACGCCGAATGCGTGAGACTTCAGAACTGTTGCCGGTATATTATCCCAGATGTTGACAGTCGCAGTTCAGCAACAGAGGCGTAGAAGAAGAAGGGGGCCGGATGTTGACAGTAACGCCCCGTGCCCACTACCTCCGTCCGTTGACTGATCCCCATTGACTTTGAATGGGGACGGACGCGCAATGCATTGTGGATCCGTCCGTCCCGTTGGAGCCTTCGGCGCCGTCAGAAAGTTTAAAATTTTTCAACTTTTTCGGCAGCGACGGATCCGCTGACTGACGGAGGTAGTGGGCACGGGGCCTAACGCCTCGTGCCCACTGCACCGTCAGTCAACGGACGTCAGAAGGCGTGGCTGACGCCTCGTGCCCACTGCACCGTCAGTCAACGGACGTCAGAAGGCGTGGCTGACGGATGGGGGAGTAGTCTTTGCAGATGCATCCGTCAGCCAATCAAATCGGTTCGCCGGGTTCTTCCCGCTTCTTCCTGCTTGTTGCGAGGCAAGATTACCCGCTTTCCCACTTTCCAGTATCGTCAGAGCCCGAGTCGCGTCACAGTGCTTAAATTTGCATACGCGATCTGATTGGATGACGGATCCGTCGCTGCCGAAAAAGTTGAACATTTTTCAACTTTTTGACGGTGGCGAACGCTCCAAGTCAACTGACGGATCCACAATGCATTGCGCGACCGTCCCCATTCAAAGTCAATGGGCAACGGACAACTGACGGAGGTAGTGGGCACGGGGCGTGACGGATGGGGGAGTAGTCTTTGCAGATGCATCCGTCAGCCAATCAAATCGGTTCGCCGGGTTCTTCCCGCTTCTTCCTGCTTGTTGCGAGGCAAAATTACCCGCTTTCCCACTTTCCAGTATCGTCAGAGCCCGAGTCGCGTCACAGTGCTTAAATTTGCATACGCGATCTGATTGGATGACGGATCCGTCGCTGCCGAAAAAGTTGAACATTTTTCAACTTTTTGACGGTGGCGAACGCTCCAAGTCAACTGACGGATCCACAATGCATTGCGCGACCGTCCCCATTCAAAGTCAATGGGCAACGGACAACTGACGGAGGTAGTGGGCACGGGGCGTAACACCCCGTGCCCACTACCTCCGTCAGTCAACGGACGTGGGAAGGCGTGGCTGACTGATGGGGGAGTAGTCTTTGCAGAGGCATCCGTCAGCCAATCAAATCGCTTCGCCGGGTTCTTCCCGCTACTTCCTGCTTGTTGCGATGCAAGATGACCCGCTTTCCCGCTTTCCAGTATCGTCAGAGCCCGAGTCGCGTCACAGTGCTTAAATTTGCATATGCGATCTGATTGGATGACGGTTCCGTCGCCGAAAAAGTTGAACATTTTTCAACTTTCTGACAGCGCCGAAGGCTCCAACGGAACGGACGGATCCACAATGCATTGCGCGTCCGTCCCCATTCAAAGTCAATGGGGATCAGTCAACGGACGGAGGTAGTGGGCACGGGGCCGCCTCGCGCCTCGTGCCCACTGCACCGTCAGTCAACGGACGTGGGAAGGCGTGGCTGACGGATGGGGGAGTAGTCTTTGCAGAGGCAACCGTCAGCCAATCAAATCGCTTCGCCGGGTTCTTCCCGCTTCTTCCTGCTTGTTGCGAGGCAAAATTACCCGCTTTCCCACTTTCCAGTATCGTCAGAGCCCGAGTCGCGTCACAGTGCTTAAATTTGCATACGCGATCTGATTGGATGACGGATCCGTCGCTGCCGAAAAAGTTGAACATTTTTCAACTTTTTGACGGTGGCGAACGCTCCAAGTCAACTGACGGATCCACAATGCATTGCGCGACCGTCCCCATTCAAAGTCAATGGGCAACGGACAACTGACGGAGGTAGTGGGCACGGGGCGTCGTGCCCACTGCACCGTCAGTCAACGGACGTCAGAAGGCGTGGCTGACGGATGGGGGAGTAGTCTTTGCAGATGCATCCGTCAGCCAATCAAATCGGTTCGCCGGGTTCTTCCCGCTTCTTCCTGCTTGTTGCGAGGCAAGATTACCCGCTTTCCCACTTTCCAGTATCGTCAGAGCCCGAGTCGCGTCACAGTGCTTAAATTTGCATACGCGATCTGATTGGATGACGGATCCGTCGCTGCCGAAAAAGTTGAACATTTTTCAACTTTTTGACGGTGGCGAACGCTCCAAGTCAACTGACGGATCCACAATGCATTGCGCGACCGTCCCCATTCAAAGTCAATGGGCAACGGACAACTGACGGAGGTAGTGGGCACGGGTGTGGAACTGTGCAGCGCCGTATGACGAATGTATAAATATGCAAATTTGATCGGACCTGACTGGAAAGTATTACCCGACACAGTGGCGGGTGAAGTGACACAATTCCATCCCTGACACACACACACACACACACACACACACACACACACACACACACACACACACACACACACACACACACACACACACACACACACACACACACACACACACACACACACACAGCCAGTGATATGCGTACGATACTTTCTCGTGCTCACGAGATACTTTCTCGTGCACACGACCGTTCGCACCAGATACTTTCTCGTGCGCACCAGATACTTTCTCGTGCGCCATTTATCTAGAATCAACATACGATAAAAACGAAATTGGTTCAACCCTGATAATGTTGAAAAGCAACTCCTTATGTTCAAACCAATAACCACAAAAATATAGCTGAATAATTTACATAAAATACGTAAATATTCTAAACAATAATAATGCCATAAAGATCTCACCATCAGCCACACCAATTAGTAACAGCAGCACAGCCCCAATGTTGAGCATCTCGACCTCAATGTGGTCTCAGTGGAGTCCAGGACTTGAGTCTGTTCACAGGAACACACAACCCAGCCTATATGAGGCACACATGTCATCGCAAATGTGGAAGTTGTGCGTCCGCTGAGCAAACTTTATTTTCACCCCAACTGAACTAAAAGGGCCAATACCTGATTAGGATGAAGACAGTAAACAGTACTGTGATACTGTACATCTTCTAAGATTCAATAATTAGAAAGAAATGAGGAAAGAAATTATGAATTCATGTTAAAATTCTCAAATAAATTCTCCTACTACTCCCTGGACCGCAGCAGCTGATAGTGATTATAATAATTGTCAATCACTTTCACCAAATGCATTCTACCTGCCCGCCTGCACTGTCCCTCATCAGCCCATAGGGGGAGCTGAGCTCCGCCCGGACCTCCACAATATATTCATATTTATCAATTAATATGTGTGATTATTATCATTGTTCACTGTGCCATACTTTTCTTTGTCACAGGACTCGTCCCTATAATGGTTCCCTGTCAGCGATGGCTCTGCTCCTGATAGTAGCATTGGGAGCCTACTGCACATAAAAACACAAAACCTCAAAAGGTATGAATCCCCTTTGCTGCGTCCTTAACGATGTACACTGTACATTGTACAGTATAATGTACAGTATAATGTCGCACCAATGTTACGGTCGAACACTGGAATGGAATGTAATGCAGACCAGAGTCTAGGAGGACATTCTGAAGGCGGTACTTCAATAATAACAGTAATTATTCTTGGATGGCGTTCTGTTCTCTCATTTCCTCATTTGCTCTTCCTCTCCACTCGTGCCGCTCTCCTCTCCGCTGACACCACAGAAGTGGAAGATGTAACCTACGCAGACGTCTCTGTGCTCCAGCGTCGGGGGCAGCGGAGAGAGCAGAGGGAAGGGGAGGTGGAGTACGGGGCGGTCAGGGTAGCTCCAGGCCCCGGGCGGACGCTGGAGACCAATGTGGACGAGTGTGTGGACGCTCAGCCCCAGAACACGAGGCCCTGAGAGCTGTCAACACCAAGAAGGACGCGGAGACATTTTCGACCTCATGCTTTCTCCAATTAATTTAAAATAAAAGAGACAATCTCATGGAATATAGACCTTTATGACCTAAAAGAGAACAGAAATATTCAAGTTATTTGTAACTTTAATAGTTGACACCTCTGCAGATAGAGTCAAGGCCGTTTCATGGGAACCAAAGAGAAGAGGCAAACACGTGAGCTGTGTCTGCTTCTCTGCCGTCTCTAACTTCCCCCTTATGGCTCAGATTGACCAGATAACACGGAACCTAGCTACTATACTTATAGGCAAGGGTCAACCAGCAAAGAATGAAACGGATTGCAGCACATTGGCAGTGAAAACATGACGGAGATACCAGGTTTATTTTCTGTTTTTTACATTAGCGTCCTCATTGAGCAGATGCTTTTATCTATAGTGATGTAAATTATCATTCATGAGTAGGGTGGTAAGGCGTCTTGCAGTGGAATTTGAACCCTGAACCATTCGGCTGGGAATCCAACACCATGACCTCCACACTGCCCAAGGATGTGTTGAACCCTCTCCTGTCAGACTGCCCTCCTGTTGATGAACCCTCGCCTGTCAGACCGCCCTCCTGTTGATGAACCCTCTCCTGTCAGACTGCCCTCCTGTTGATGAACCCTCTCCTGTCAGACTCCCTCCTGTTGATGAACCCTCTCCTGTCAGACTCCCTCCTGTTGATGAACCCTCCCCTGTCAGACTGCCCTCCTGTTGATGAACCCTCTCCTGTCACACTGCCCTCCTGTTGATGAACCCTCTCCTGTCAGACTGCCCTCCTGTTGATGAACCCTCTCCTGTCAGACTGCCCTCCTGTTGATGAACCCTCTCCTGTCAGACTGCCCTCCTGTTGATGAACCCTCTCCTGTCAGACTGCCCTCCTGTTGATGAACCCTCTCCTGTCAGACTGCCCTCCTGTTGCTGAACCCTTTCCTGTCAGACTGCCCTCCTGTTGATGAACCCTCTCCTGTCAGACTGCCCTCCTGTTGATGAACCCTCCCCTGTCAGACTGCCCTCCTGTTGATGAACCCTCTCCTGTCAGACTGCCCTCCTGTTGATGAACCCTCTCCTGTCAGACTGCCCCCCTGTTGATGAACCCTCTCCTGTCAGACTGCCCTCCTGTTGATGAACCCTCTCCTGTCAGACCGCCCTCCTGTTGATGAACCCTCTCCTGTCAGACTGCCCTCCTCCATGAAGCCCCTCACCCCGTTCCCCGCCTTTACTTATTTGTTGCCCTCAGTAAATTCCCTAATTATTGACCCTCTGTGTCAGTGTCTCTCTTCGTCAAGCATTTGGGTCCACTCTCTCTACTTCCCCATTACAAATGTCTTAGTATTAATAATTATTGCATCTTAGAAGATGCCCAGTAACACAGTACTGTTTAACAGAACTGTGTTTCCTAGTAAAGTATTGGCCCTTTTAGTTCAGTTGTGGTTGGTATAAAGTTTGCTCAACGATTTCACAACTTCCACATTTGCGATGACATGTGTGCCTCATATAGGCTGGGTTGTGTGTTCCTGTGAACAGACTCCAGTCCTGGACTCCACTGAGACCACACTGAGGTCGAGATGCTCATCATGGGGGCTGTGCTGCTGTTACTAATTGGTGTGGCTGATGGTGAGACCTCTATGGCATAATAACTGTTTTAAATATTTAATGTATTTAAGTCATTTTTGTCAGCTATGGTATTCTAGTTATGGACCTATGGTTTAAACATAAGTAGTTGTTTTTCAATATTTGTTGGGTTCAAACAATCATTTTGGTCATACTTTTATTTAGAGTAAATTTAGTTAATTTACTTTCGAATATTAGATATATTGTTAGGGTGGGTGCTAACCCACAATGTGAGGTTTTTTTCATTTTTATGAAATCATATGTATGTGAGGACAATTAAATCAGCTAAAAAGTTATAAAATAATCGATGTTTCCGCCTCTACATTTGGTAGTACAATGTCTGCTCTCTGCAGTCGTTACTATTTCATTCAAATTTCCATCCCTCTTTAGTAAAAGTAATAAGAGAGTTATTATACATTGAGAGGTGGTCTGTGTATCTCAGTGAGATATATGTCCTGTATTGTTTTATTCTCCTCTGTAAACCTCCAGGTGTGGAGACCTTCTGCGACGCCACACAGCCACACATCACGACCCAGTGCTTTGGCTCTCTGGGAGGAACCGTGGAGGTCCTGCTGCCTACTAAGACCTCACAAGATGATATCTACAAACTGAAGAAAAACGATGTCCCGATTTTATCAGACCGCAGTCAGACAACAAACATTCGATATTCATTTAATGTCAGTACTGGAATGTTTGCTATAAAGGAATTCAACAGGACAGACAAGGGTACATACTGGATGGAAGTTCATGATCAGAATGGAATTGAAATATCATTCAACCTATTTCGCTTATCCATTGAAGGTGAGTTAATATATACATTCCATCAATCGTAACCGATCAATAGTAAGGGCGTTTAACCACGGCCGGAGTGGGACCCTTTATCAGCCCTGGGGTTTGGGCCCGTACGGGGGGGGGGGGGGGGGGGGGGGGGGTCTGCTCATCGCGTGACCTAAATCCAACGGCCAGTGCACGGCACAAGGCAGGGTTTCTGTTTTCAATAGATGTATTGCACTTATTGTTTTTATGTGAAAAAGTAGATTTTAGTCTTTTACAAGTCATCACAGTGACCAATTTACACTGCAACAAATGGCAGTGGAATTGTTATCAGATTGCTACAGAAATAGCTGCTGAAAGGCCATATTTGGAAATGCAATACTGCCCATAGTGGCTAAACTCAGTAACTACAGTTTGTTTCAAAATGTTTACTAGATATCCAGTGAAAGTGATGTATTGAACATATAATATGCAATATTTCCATTGTCCATTTTCCCTCTCATAGTAATAGTTATTATAAGAGAGTAAGTAGTGGAGTGAATAGTGTAGTCTGTGAATCTGAGTGAGATATATCTCCTGTATTGTTTCACTCTCTCGTCTGTAAACCTCCAGGTGTGAAGACCTTCTGCGACGCCACACAGCCACACATCCCGACCCAGTGCTTTGGCTCTCTGGGAGGAACCGTTGAGGTCCAGCTGCCTACTCACTCCCCACAGGAGCATTCCTACACACTGAAGAAGAACAAGGTCCCGATAGTTGAGGGCGAAATCAAGATAACAGACCCCCGATATTCATTTGATGTCGGTACTGGCGTCTTTACCATAGAGGACCTCAAGAAGACAGACTATGATAACTATACAATTGCAGCACATAATGGAATAAAAATGACAACTAAACTTTTATCCATTCAGGGTGAGTAACTATATCAATGTTACACATTTGTTATGTGGTGGTCTAAATATTATTAACAGGATTACAGATCGGAGGGAAACTTCAGATTAAACACCAGTCACAAAGGATTATTTAGATTTGGTATACTTTAATTTACATGAAAACCATGGTGAATTTATGTAAATCAAATCTAACAATATACAAAAAATATGTGTCAACATTCTACATTTAGGAGTAAAATTTTGCCCCCACGCAATGGCCCATGTTTTATTCATCATAAAGTGAGAGTAGATCTTATTGTCCTCTGTAAACCTCCAGGTGTGAAGACCTTCTGCGACGCCACACAGCCACACATCCCGACCCAGTGCTTTGGCTCTCTGGGAGGAACCGTGAAGGTCCTGCTGCCTGCTAAGACCTCACAAGATGATATCTACAAACTGAAGAAAGACAATGTTACAATAACAGACAACACTCGCTATTCATTTAATAGCGACACCAAAACATTTATGATAATGGACATCAACACGTCAGACGGGGGTACATACTCAATGGAAGTACTGGATAAGAATGAAGCTCAAGTAAAAAATACAAATTTTTATCTATCAAATCAAGGTGAGTGACAACATTACAGTAACATTTGATTTGTGGTCTAACTATTCATTAACAGGAATACAGATTAGACGAAAACAGCAGGTTCGACATCATTAAGGATTATTTGGACATAGACTTAGACTTTAGACTTTACTTTAGACTTTAGATTTTATTGTCCCCAAGGGGAAATTTTTCTTCATTTCATCGTACATTGCATATGTGGCCGCACGCCGACAGACAATAAACAGAGACAAATAAACATCTACACAGATCTGCATAAACATCTACACAGAGTGTAGTATATATATATTAAGTATATGTTCATATATATTAAAATCATATAGAAATTATCTGAATAAAATCAAACAATAATACATATTGTGTGTTTCAATATAGTTCATATTTTCTGCAATAGTTTTTATGTTATTCAAAATGTCCATCCCTGTTATAGTACTAGTAAGAGATTTGTTGTAGTCAGGGGTGGACTGGGACAAAAATTCAGCCCTGGCATTTTCTGTCCAGACCAGCCCACTACATTATCAGCACTAGGGGTGGGACGAGACGAACGGGAAGAACCCTGTATGTACTTTATTAAAACGATTTAATCAAGTACATACATCCTGCTATTTGCACTGCAAATAGCAGTGCAAATTGCTATTTGTGTCTCTTGTGCTGTTGACAAGAAAGGTGTGAAACCTGAACAGGAAGTTAACGGACATCCTGTGGTCGCTGCATCTCCATCCCCCATATCTACATAGCTACAAAACGCTTGTTAAATATCACACTTGATCCAACGCTAATTTCTCTCTTGCAGTCTTTAGTCTGTGAATGGGAAAATCTTTTTGTGTAAGCCCAGCATTAGTTAAAACTAGACTCGGACAATAATAACAAAATATCCTGACAAATAATCTGAATAGAAACATATTACAGACAGTAGCAGGTTTAGAGCTGAAACGCATTTGTTTAAACTGTGACTCAGTCATTGTGAAACCATAAATAGAGAATACATTTTTTTATCTGTAGCTGCGAGAAAAAGTCTAAGACATGAATTACTTACTCGTGGGAGTCGCGGACTCCCACGACTCCGGCCCAGGCCATGAGGTCCCGCCCACCCTGGTTTGTGTTGTGATTGACAGCACTGTCAGGGCTCTCTGAGCCTGCAGCCCATGATTGATTGACAATGACAAACATAGACCAATAATCTGTGCGATGCTGGCCACACACTGCTAGCCCTCTGTAGCCAATTGGCCGGCCTAATTGGAGGAAATTTAGAGAGAGAGAAAAAAAAAAACATAGCGGACCAGACCGGCCCACATTGGGTCAACGGCCCACCGGGACGATGCCCGGTATGCCAGATGGCCAGTCCACCCCTGGTTGTAGTAAAAGTGAGAGTAGATCTGTGAATCTCAGTGAGATATATCTCCTGTATTGTTTTACTCTCTTCTGTAAACCTCCAGGTGTGAAGACCTTCTGCGACGCCACACAGCCACACATCACGACCCAGTGCTTTGGCTCTCTGGGGGGAACGGTGGAGGTCCAGCTGCCTACTAGGACCTCACAAAATGATATCTACAAACTGAAGAAAAACAATGTCCCGATTGTAGAGTACAAAAGTCAGACAAAAAACGTTGATTATTCGTTTAACGTCAACACAGGAATTTTTACCATAAACGACATCAACAGGACAGAGGATGATACATATTCAATTGAAGCACAAAATAGAAATGGAATTGATTTATCAAACATACAATTTAATTTATCCATTCAAGGTGAGTAGCTTTATCAATATTTCAGTAACATTTGATGCCTCATCTAATGATTGGTAAACAAGATTACAGAGAAGAGCGAAGCGTTTATCAGTTATTAAGGATAATTTAGACATTAACCTCTGACCTCATAGCTCTTATAGATACACTGTTGGCTCTCAGGCTCCATGATAACATGATCGGTAACCTCACATAGCCTACATCTAGGTACTCCTTAAAGAGTCCCTCTGCCCATTTATTATTAATGCTGTCAACATTTGATATGAAGAGGCTCTTGCTACTGCCCGATTTGTGTATGTCGGCATATGTCAAGTACAGTAAACTAGTTAGTCTGGGAGGAGGAGCAGGGGGGTTAAAGAGGTGGATACTTCTAATTATAATTGTATGAAGTTAAGTTTCTATGAGTGAATAACAGAAGGTTTCTGTTCAGTCAAACTGTGGGACTCACCTCCTCAGTCGGTTTCCCTTAGCCCCGGTCTCCTCTCCCCTCCTGTCCCGGGAGTGTCTGTCCCGGGGACAGCAGAGGGTGTCCTGCTCTGCCGGGGGGGACGGACTCCACTACAGCTGGAGTCTAGACGGACTCCCGCTGAACGACACGCGTCTCCTCTCCGGACCCAGTAGCGCTAGTGACGTCACTCTGGAGCCGGGCCGGTTGGGACTGCTCACCTGCTCGGTCCGCAACAACGTGAGCCACGCCGCGGCTAACATCACCTTGTCTGAGTGTGACGGTGAGTGACAACACAACGAGGGAAATGAATGAATGGAGCTTGGATTCAGTAGCAGTTGATTCATCACATGACCGGTCACCATTGTCTCTCATAGGGTTCATAGATGTAAACCGTACATCTAATGGAACACATGTATCACAGTGGGTGCACAGAGACAACAATACCTTATGCCCTGAGACAGCTGTTGGACCAGACTTCAAAAAAATGGGTAAGCAGACTAACCCATAGATAAATAAAAACACATGTATAGATATAAACTTATATAAATAAATAGCTTCAAAAAAATGGGTAAGCAGACTAACCCATAGATAAATAAAAACACATGTATAGATATAAACTTATATAAATAAATAACTAAATAAATAGTTCTGTTCTCTCACATAGCTGTAAATCATTCCATGGAATTTAATAACGGCATTATTAATGAGACATTAAGATAATGAAGATATTGATGCTATTTCTGCCCCTGCTTTTGTCTATACATATATATATATATTTATATTAATTTATAATTATTAGATAATGATGCAATAACTGCCCCTGCTTTTGTCTATATATATACTGTGTGTATATATATATTTATTTATATTCATTTATAATTATTGTTCATATCATTGTTCACTGTGCCATACTTTTCTTTGTCACAGGGCTCGTCACTATAGTCGCTGGTTCCCTGTCAGCGATGGCTCTGCTCCTGATAGTAGCATTGGGAGTCTACTGCGCAAAAAAACACAAAACCTCAAAAGGTACGAATCCCCTTTGCTGCGTCCTTAAGAATGTACAGTACAGTATAATGTACAGTATATCGTCGCACTAACGTTACGGTCGAATACTGGAACGGAACGGAACGCCGACCAGAGTTTAGGCGATATTCTGAAGGCGATACTTCAATACTAACAGTCATAATTTTTGTTTGACGTTCTGTTCTCTCATTTCCTCATTTGCTCTTCCACTCCATTCGTGCCGCCCTCCTCTCCGCAGACACCACAGAAGCGGAAGATGTAATCTACGCAGACGTCTCTGTGCTCCAACGTCGGAGGCAGCGGAGAGAGCAGGGGGAGGGGGAGGTGGAGTACGGGGCGGTCAGGGTGGCTCAAGGCTCCAGGCGGACGCTGGAGACCAATGTTGACGAGTGTGTGTACGCTCAGCCCCGGAGGAAGAGGCCCTGAGAGCTGTGAACACCCAGAAGGACGCATAGACAGACCTTTAGCCAGAGGGCCAGCAGCCTGTTGACCTTTGACCTGCCAGGGACACTTCTCTCTCTGCATTTGATAATGGCAAGATCTTTTTCATTATTAATTAACTTTTTCCTCTCTTGTTGTTTTCCCTAGTGGTCGCTATTAGAAATAGAATGCTATGCTGTTCTACATGTTTAACTTTTGTATTATTATACCTAGTATGTATTATGCTATTCTGCATGTTGACGTATTCTATCATTATACCTCTTATATTTATTATACTATTCTAAATGCTTAACTATGCTCTTTATTTTGCACGTGAGCCTAATTATGATATAAAATAACCAGCTATCTATCAACTGCTTCTTGGCAAATGTAATATAATCATCTGTAATGATGTGGTTGTAATTAAAACATTTAAATAAAACAAATATTCACCTACTGACCATGAATTCTTGGGACCTGTAAAGTGAAGCATTACTTTACTTGATATCTGCGTAGGGTAAATACCAGTACTGAGCTACATGCTTTACTCCAGATGCAGTTACTGTGTTTAGCCTCTGGGGGGCAGTATTGCCTGGTTATGTAGACCTTAATCGGGAGCAGCGTTTAATTACCTTATAGGCAGGGGCAGGGCCATCCAATTTTTAATAGGCTTACTTGAATGATCTTTTTTTTTTTTTACTGTATTTTATCACTCGATTTCTTACCCTTTTTAATTTTGTGATTGTCAGCAATACGCGAAAACACTTATGATGAATAAAAGAGAAAATAAACACAAATATATTATGCAAACATAAATAAATAGATTATACCATAGCCTACCAATTTTTAGAACTAGGATTTAAGGATCAATCATTCAACATGACTTATTGTAAAGAACCACAAAAATCGACATTGTTACATTTTTCAAACACAATCTAAACAAGTTTAATTGAAACCAAACACCAGCGTTACTTTAACGTGCACATCAGAACGTAGGCTACATTAAATAAGGTACACTACATAACGTACACAACGTAACGAACATTAAATAACAAAGGCCTACACACAACGTAACGAGCATTAAATAACAAAGGCCTACACAACGTAACGAGCAGTAAATACCGCTCACAACGTTTGCAAGGAATTCCATGAAAACAGAAATTGAACTTGTGAGATCAGGATAGTCTCAGAGATCTACAGTTTTTTTTTGAATTGTTATTAATATTCGAAAGAAAACAATGTCACATCTTGAAACCATTAATTCCAGACCCTTGCTCTCCTTCCGTCCCTGTTGTTGCGTGGAGTAGAGACACTGAAATGACCCTTAATTCAGTGTTGTATTGATTAGTATCTGACTTTACAACCTGACCACATTTCATGTCCCATTTAGTCGAACTACTGAGCTCTGGATCACGGTTCAAGCTGTTAGAAATTAGCTCACCGACGCGGCCGTAGAAAGCCAGCCGGGCAAGCAGCAGCTTTATGGAAAGCCAAGAAGGCCACAATCCGGATTCCGTGGTACACTGGATTCCGTACGGTTTGGCAAGAATTCTTGCCAAACCGTACGGAATCCGCACGGTTTTGCACTTTTACCGCGCCATTCTAGGTCCGGATTGTGGCCTTCTTGGCTTTCCATAGATGGGGTGCCCGAACGGCGCTCCAGAGGTCCCCTACAGCGGGACCTGGTGGGGCCCCCCAATGGAGGTGATCCCCGACCACACCCCCAGGGCTTCTGCGGACTGTTGGAGACGGGCGTCCCAACCAGGGAGGAAGGCTGCGCCGCAACGGGGCCGCTACCGGCAGGAGCCATGGCGGCCCCCTGAACACTCGGGACCATAGACATCATATGGTCACACGTCTGACAGACCTCTGGCTTCAGAGAGCTCCCGTACCAATATGGCGGCGACGCGTTTCGCCGAGGCAACGGGCTGAAGCAGTGGAGGCGGCGTCTACCTATATGATGTCTATGCTCGGGACTATGCGTTGGGTGTGGGGGTCGTCAGGACGTCTGGCCCCTAAGGTGGGGGCTGTGTGGCGACCGTGGGCGTGGTCGCCGCGTTCAGGGTGCCGCAAGGGATCCTGGGGGGGGGGGTTAGGATCTATGGTTAGGACAATCGCAAGTCGGACCTCTGGCGCCCTCCTAGGTCCTTTGCAGCAGAGACACTGCGTGGGGTTTGTTTGTCGCTGTGGGTGGGCTGGTGTTGCTTTTGAGTTGTTGTTCAAGACACCGTGCCGAGACGTTTGTGTTAAGTAGTTTTATGGAGTGTGTCATGTGTGTTAACCGCTTAACCTGGGCTCCCGTCTCGTCCTTCCCGCGCTGCTAGAAACTATACATTCAATTGTATTCAAAATAATATATTTCATACAGCTGAATCCAAGCACCTTCACATAGCCTACATAGAAGTGGTTTCACAGATTCAGATTTCAGGAGTATTGGCTCATATTAATCTTTATCTGTGTTTTTATTAAACAGGGAAAAGGGTTACACACATAATTAAAATAACAATACAATAATTAACATGAAAGCAGATGTGGTGTAAAGCATAAAAAATTATGTAATGTCGGCATAGCCAAAATTTCCGCCTGAATGTCCAAATAGAATGAATGCTGAATCATCAGAACGTAGGGGGCCAATGACTGTGTCTTTCAGAAGCCACGATGGGAGTGTCAGTAAAAAGGTTGAAAATGTCTATGCGTCCTTCTGGGTGTTCACAGCATTCAGGGCCTCGTGCTCTGGGGCTGAGCGTCCACACACTCGTCCACATTGGTCTCCAGCGTCCGCCTGGGGCCTGGAGCCTCCCTGACCGCCCCGTACTCCACCTCCCCCTCCCCCTGCTCTCTCCGCTGCCCCTGACGCTGGAGCACAGAGACGTCTGCGTAGGTTACATCTTCCGCTTCTGTGGTGTCTGCGGAGAGGAGGGCGGCACGAATGGAGAGGAAGAGCAAATGAGGAAATGAGAGAACAGAACGCCATCCAAGAATAGTTACTAATAATAATAGTTATTATCGAAGTACCGCCTTCAGAATGTCCTCCTAGACTCTGGTTGGCGTTCCGTTCCATTCCAGTCTTCGACCGTTACGTTAGTGCGACATTATACTGTAGGCTACATTATTCTGTACATTGTCTCAGCAAAGGGGCTTCGTACCTCTTGAGGTTTTGTGCTTTTTTGCCCAGTAGACTCCCAATGCTACTATCAGGAGCAGAGCCATCGCTGACAGGGAACCAGCGATTATAGGGACGAGCCCTGTGACAAAGAAAAGTATGGCACAGTGAACAACATTTATAAATAAATATATATATATATATATATATATATATATATATATATATATATATATATAATAACAAACGGGTAGGCAGACTATAGCGTCCTCTTATTCATTCATTAACTATGGTGGATATTAAATTCCATTTTAATGATTGATGACGGCTATTAATTAATTAAGTTATGTTTGTATATATATATGCGTTTTTATTTTAATATCTATGGGCTAGTCTGCTTACCCATTAAATTGAAGTTTAATGATCCCAAAGCGGCCTCAGAGCATAAGGTATTGTTGTCTCTGTGAACCCACTGTGATATACTATGTGTTCCATTAGATGTACAGTTTACATATGAACCCTGATTACCAATAACTACTGCTACTGAAATAAGATATAGTTACTCACCTTGAATGGTTAAATAACATTTTGTGTATGCTACTTGGATCCCAGCTGCATCATGTACTTCCATTGAGTATTCACCAGTGTCTTTCAAGTTGACGCCCTTTATAGTAAATTTTCCAGAACTGACAATAAATGAATATCTCCCGTCTGTTGTCTCACTGCGGTTGTTAAAAATCACAACAGAGTATTTCCTCAGTCTGTAGACATCATCTTGTGAGGTCCTAGTAGGCAGCAGGACCTCAACGGTTCCTCCCAGAGAGCCAATGCACTGGGTTGTGATGTTTGGCTGTGTGGCGTCGCAGATGGTCTTCACACCTGGAGGTTTACAGAAGACAATAAAACAATACAGGAGATATATCTCACTGAGATTCACAGACCACCTCTAACTATTACTGCAAGAACTCTCTTATTACCATTACTATAAAGGAGTGGACATTATGAATACAATGGGTGCCATTGCAGAGAGAAACATTATACTCATATATATAGAAGGTTAATATTTCATTAAATTTGATTTGATATACATAATTTTCATATGATTGTCATGAAAATACCCTACCCTACCCCGAATACTAATATGTGGGAATACTGTTGTGTTTTGCAATTACAAAGGAGAAGTCACATTGTGGGGAAGTCAAAAAGCAAATGGCAGAGTAATGAATAATGATATTCAACAATAAATGGATTCAATTTATCCAGAATTAACACACGATAAAAGCTAAATTGGTTTAACCCAACAAATGTTGAAATGACACTCATTATGTTTAAACCAATTAAAACTATAGCTGACTAAATTACATAAAATACATTAAGATTTAAAACAGTAATAATGCCATAAAGATCTCACCATCAGCCACACCAATTAGTAACAGCAGCACAGCCCCCATGTTGAGCATCTCGACCTCAGTGTGGTCTCAGTGGAGTCCAGGACTGGAGTCTGTTCACAGGAACACACAACCCAGCCTAATATGAGACTTACATGTCCTCACAAAAGTGGAAGTGGTGCAACCGCTGAGCAAACTTTATCATCACCATAACTGAACTAAAAGGGACTTTCCTTTATTAGGATGAAAATGTTAAACTGTACTGTGATACTGGGCATCTTCAGAGATCCAATAATAATCGTACAATCCCTAAAATCAATAATTATTCATAGAAAGAAATTAGGAAATCAATTATGAATTCATGTTCAAATCTAAGTCAACTGTTTTCAAAGCTTTTGAAGGACAGTGAGGAGGGCAGGGTGTTGGAGTCCCAGCCCAAAGGTTCAGGGTCCAAACACCACTGCAAGAAGCCCTACCTCCCTACTTATTATTATGACTCGGGAAAAATAATCAGGCTAAGTCACTTTAGAGGACAGAGTTTACTAAATGACTGAACTGAAGGTTAAACCTTGATGTCTCTGTTGTACTGTCAATGTGAAGAGATCTGTTTCATTCTTTGCTGGTGGACCCTTGCTCATAAGTCTAGTTGTTAGGGTTTGTGTTATCAGGGTAATATGAGTCATAAGGGGGAAGTTAGAGATGGCAGAGAAGCAGACACAGCTCCAGTGTTTGCCTCATCACATTGGTTCCCATGAAACGGCCTCAGCTCAAGCTACAGAGGTGTGAGGCGTAGGTTGTGCGAGGGCTCCCGAGCTACCAGGGGGCTGGACGACGCGCGGGTGGGGTGGGGGGGGGGGGGGGTGTACTCGCACCGGACCTACAAGTCCCTGTACGGCACGCAGGACCAAGAGAGTCAAACCTAAGTATTGTGTTTGTGCGTGTGTGTGTGTGTTAATTTTGTGTGTTTTTTCTTTGCTCTGCTACAGCTTTGTGGCTTGGCTCAGAAAGCAGAAGGGGGGAGCTAGGTCCAAGTTGGGGGCCCTGCAGCAATATGTGCTGGCCCGGGACGCTGAGCCCACGGCAGCACCGGAGCCAGGACATGTCCCCCCACGGCCGGGTAACTGCACCGTCTACAAAACAGCCTGTGAGGTACTTTTAACAACACAACAGTGCTTCATCAGTTCATGTTGTCGTCTCGTTGTCGTTCTTTGCAGGCGTCTGCTACTCTGACCCGACCGACGCAGAACTGCTCGCTGCTGCCGACGAGGTCGACCCTCCCATTGAGTATACGTTTTGTAGTGACTTGTACCGCACGTGTACCGCACCGCCCTAACGCTGATATGGGTCGTCAGGCAAGTCCACGGACGCCCCACCAGCCGCGGTCCCGCTGGGAGGACCAGCACCAGGACCGATGGCCACGAGGGCCTGCCATCGGCAAAGAAGTTTGTATAATGTGTGTGTGTGTGTGTGTGTGTGTATATATGATGTGTGTGTGTATGTGTGCCTGTCTGCTGCACATTCACACCCGCTCACTGTGTGTGTCTGCTGCGTGTGGGTTTCAGCTGCTTCCCCTCAGCTGGAGGAAGACGCTGCCTGAGGAGCAGCAGGAGTGGGTGGGCCGGGCGCTGTTCCACAGGGACCCCAGCAGCGGGAAGGCTGTCCTCACCACACCGCCCCGACTGAGGTGGTACCCGCCAGGCGCCCGGCTCCTCTACACACAGCCCCCCCGCCACAGCTCACGCCTTCTTCCAGTGCCCGTTCATCCTCTGGCTTCCGTATCGGATGTGGGCGTACCACCTCAAGTGCCCCGCTGATGGGCGCAAGCTGATGGACGCTGGCGTCTCCAAGACCGTCCGGAGGGTCTAGGACAGGAGCGGGTGGTATTACATGGCCACAGAGTGCCTTCAGTGACCCTCCTGAGACAAGAAGGTGGCGGGCTGGTCGCAGGACATCCTGGAGCAGCTGGACGTTGCTCACCGTCAGCGATTCCCGGCTGTTCTGTCCTATGTCACTTTAAGTCATTCTGCGTTTACCCAGCGTTTTGTTGCTCGTGGTTAACTACGGTTAACTGTCTGTGTTCTGAGTGGTGATAGCGATGCTCAAGGAGCGCACCTTGGGCAACGGCGTGTCTCGCCTCCGTGCCTCCCTGGCGGAGCAGCACCCCGGGGACTGGATGGCGTGCTCCATCGCGCCATCCAGTCAAGGGCATCCGGAGCGGCCCAGAAGGACGACGTGTCCCTGCCGACCTTGCTCAAGGTGCCCGGGCTCACCTGGTTTGGTCGGGTGTACGTCCTGGAGGCCGTGACCAGGCTGGACGAGACCAAGGCCAGGGTGACGTCCATTATCGGCGGCATCCTAATGATGGACTCCACCAAGACGTTGGCAACGAATACGGGCAGGTGCTCGTGTCCGTCTTCACCTATGGCGGCCGGCCGGCCTGATGCAGCGGTACCGGGAAGCCGGGAAGGCCCCTCCGAGGGTCCTGTATGTGGACCGGGACTGCTGTGTCGCCGTGGGCAATTCGGCCACGCACGGCGAGTGGCACGAGCTGGTGGTGCGGCTGGACGTGTCACCACCGACAGCCACCAGCTCTACGGCCTCTTCATGGCCAGGCTGTCCTTCGCCATCTTCGAGTGGGACAGCGAGGACGTGAGCCGCCTGAAGGAGGCCAAGCAGTCCTCGGAGGGGATGGACGCCCAGGTCACGTTGTCCGCCAAGGAGCTGGCTCGCCACTGTCGCCGCCGTATGAGGGGTGCGGCGGAGACGGACACCATGGCCGTCCCTTTGATCGACCGCGCCCGAATGGAGGACACCTGGGGCGATACAGAGAAGTCCTCCCTGGTCTCGGGCTGGCCACAGCGGCTGCAGGTAAGGAGGAGCTCCCGGGCACGACGCTCCTTCCCTGCCTGGACCCTGTGTCTCCAGGCAGTGGAGCGGGGCATGGCTCCAGCAGTGGTAACGGCTGGAGCGGTGGCTGGAGCCGAGAGCGGGCTGAGGTCCAGTGGGGGGGCAGAGGCTGAGAAGGGGGGGGGGGGGGTGTTTGGCGAGCCAATCAGCAACCCGCTGGACTTTTATTACTTTATGAAACTTTAACGTTAGCAGCTTCGGCTCATCATTTTCGAAGATCTGGTAGTCAATTGTGAAAAATGCATTAAAAAATGAGCCGACAACCTAGTTATCTGCTATAGACCCTAGTGTATCTGTGGTATAAATGCTGGGACGAATTTCAAAGTATAAATATGTAGAACTTAATGTTCAATGTACAGATCGTCGCTTTTCCCATTGAAACGAGCGGAGCGGCGATTAGGCTTCAAAACGAGCGGAAAAAAATACCTCTCAAACACCCTCAGCTAAGTTCATAAGCGTTGGGCCACTTTCGTCCACTTGCGACTTTTGCAATGGCGCACAGGTTCCTCATTCTTAGTTCCGCTTGGAAGAAACACACGTGCGGTTGCAACGGTTTTAGATTGGCTGAAATTAGCATTTGCTGAAAATATTCAATACATTTCTGATTGGATTTAAAAAGCAGATAGTGATGTGACTTTTTGTAGTAGCCATGTACTAGAGTAGTGTTCAAATTAGGGATAGAGACAGGCACAGAAAACACTTTAGTTTAACTTACTTAATCAAACGGCAATGAAACCCAGGTCATAAAAAGCAAGATTTATTCAAATTTTACAAAACAGAGAACATGACTATCAATGATTCCCCAGAACTCTCTCAGTACACCGGACTTCACAAAGACCTAAAAAAAGAAAGTAAAGCAGCTCCACAGAGTTTCAGTTTACGCGTTACTGGTGAGTCTAGCTTTTCCATTTGTGATCGTCGTGAAGTGGACACTTTAGATCCGTCCGGGACATTCCTCCACACCGGCGGAGCTCTGCGTGTTTCACGGAAGCCCAGAAGCGCGGTCTGAGCGAGTGGACCCGGGGCGGCAGGTGGTGACCTCGGCTCGACTTCGGGCCCTAGGAGGTCATCATGCGGGGGGCGATGCTCATGGACATGAGCTCCTGGAAGAGGAGCTTGCAGGCGTAGGGCATCCGCACCAGCGAGATCTGAGACCACAGAGGACAAAACGGAAACGCTGACTAAAATAAATATCATGCTGAGGCGCTGTGGCTCATTCAGCGGCATGGAGAGAAGCAGCATTCTGTACTTAGTTTTTTCACACCCTCACGTTCGCGTCACTACACCAAGTCACTTAAGGCCCCTCAGCGACTGCTGTGTGTTACTCAAGTTGCGAGTTTGCTGACGTTAATAAGTAATTAGTTAACCAGTCATTGATTGATTGCATTTTGTTTGGATACATGACCATGAGTAGCGCAGACAGGAAAACAGAGCAGTGGCTCAGAGGGAGACGTGTGCAACAAGGGAGGTGGCCGTGGCCCGTTGGCGTACCTGGGTTTTGTTGCGGCAGCCGCGACACTCGTAGGTGTGGGTGCGCGTGTTGGCGATGGCCATGAGGCCGCACAGGTTGCACACGTGCACCTGGTAGGGGTCGGACGCCTCGAACAGACGCTCCTTCAGGAACTGGGCGGCGCCGTGGGCGATCTGACAATCACGCTCCATCTCACCGAAACGCAGACCGCCATCACTGGGAGGAGGGTAGAACACGATTGGTTGGGTGAGGGGAGAGAAGGAGTATGAGAAACAGGGAAGGAGGAGGGACAGACAGACAAGACAGAGACAAACGGGGAAATGAAGAGAGAGTGAGATAGAGGTGGACCAGCAAGAAAGAGAGAGCGCATCGGGCAAATAAAGAGTTAGTGACAGAGAGACGTAAAGAGAGAGAGAAACAGCACGAGAGAGACAGAATGTTGGAAAGACGGAGACAAAGGAAGGCAGTGGGTTCCTACCGCGATCTGCCCTCCATGGGCTGTCTGTTGAGGATCTGGACCGGCCCTCGGGCCCGGGAGTGGATCTTGTCGTCCACCATGTGCTTGAGGCGCTGGTAGTATGTGGGCCCGATGAAGATCTGGGAGGTGAGCTTGCGGCCGGTGAAGCCGTTGTAGAGGACCTGCAGTGGAAGAGACGGAGAGCGCTTGGACATCAGGCGTGGCGCGCAGTGAGCCGTCGTATCAGACCTGTGGGAGAGGGAGGGCTCTGTGGCACAATGCCTGATATTAGGGATAGGATCGCCAGCTCCGACTTCGTATCAAGACCCGAACGGGTACCACACAACAACAAAAACGTAGAAAACCGAATCCAGTATGACATAGTAGTGTACATAACCCCCAGTGTTTACTCGGTGAGTTACACTGAGCTGCTCATGCACCTACAATTGCCTCTCAAACACACTCATAAATAGTGAATGAATGAACGAACAAACGGGTGTTAGTCTGTATCCATTTCCCACGCACCAAGTCGAGCCTGCCATTAATTTGTGGGAACACACAACAACCTTACATATTGTCAACGGTAACCCCATCTCACTGGAGAGCGGTACAGAGGAGAATGAGTGCTCTGGCTTTACCTCGTTACCCCTCAGGTGGTAGCCGTACTCGGACAGCAGGTTGGAGACCTTCTGCACGTTGACCGCGTCGTTGAACGGCGTGGCGTCGCCGATCTCGCCCTTGTTTGCAGAAACCTGCGCGTGCACGGGGGAAAAGGGACAGAACGAGACGGAATCACGTCAACGTTTTACATGGAGCAGTGTTTAATTTAGAAAAGATTTAACTAAATGGGTGGGTTCAGAGTTGATGTACGATTGATCAGTTGACTCGTTGGTCAGAGTTGTGCTGGAGTGCCCTGTGCCCGGGTCGACAATAAACATGCCTAGAGTAACGTTGGCGTCCGACTAGTTAATCTCAGTGTACCCAATATACTAGAGTCGCGCTGGTCGACAGTGGGACCTCGGGCCGGGCTGAACACAGAGCGACGGCGTCAGCGTGGGGCTAGCTGTGATTGGCTCTCAAGGCGTACTGTGATACAAGATCCAGCCTTGCAGTGCAAAGTAAACAGGATACTGGACAACATCAACAGTGTAGGCAGACTGTTGGATGGAGACGGATGCTCCATAGAGTGCATTTATATAGCCATTTAAAGTGCTGACACACACACACACACACAGGGAACTTTAGAAATACATTTATCTACAGAATTGTTAACATTGAATTTCAGATTCTATACTCTGAAACTAGGTTGTGCAGCACTATAACTTTTCGTCTGTCTCACACACACACACACACGCACTTACCTTGCCCTGCAGACACTCGATCAAGTGACCGACTGTCATTCGAGAGGGGATAGCGTGGGGGTTGATGATGATGTCTGGCGTGATCCCCTCACACGTGAAGGGCATATCCTAAAGAGCAAACACACAAAGAGGCTAGAAGACACATCACCCGCGGACGGCTCTTTGGATTGAGACCTATTGATTAAGACCGCTTTACAAAGCAAATTTGTTCCCACACATGAGCCGCAGAAGGCTCTCCGGATTAATAAAGAGCTAGGGCTAACATGCAGAGAAGCAGAATGGGCTGGTTTTGCGAGGTTGATAAAAGGAAGGTAGATAGGTAACAAAAGGTCAGGGAAACTATGGGTCTAGAAGACTGTCTACCCGTGTTTATTCATCGTTAGTTACTTAGCTTGTAGTCAAAGAGACTAAGGCGATTATATTGGAATGAGATGCATCATGAATGAGCAGGTAGCGGTTTGTCTCCCAACGGGGTTTAAACACAGAATCCTTTTGGCTCCTCGGTCAGACACGCCAACCGCGGGCCTACACTATCTGGACACGGGGTGTGATTCCTTTAGTATCTCCCAACTAAATGTTGATTCTTGAGGGTCACGATTCAATTCAAAAAATGATTCTTGATTCCCGATTCAAAATAAACTAATGAATCAGTACTTAGGGGTGCACATTTCACAAACTACTCCAGTTCGCTATGTACTAAGAAAATG
The DNA here is from genome assembly GCF_026213295.1 of Gadus chalcogrammus. Lineage (NCBI taxonomy): Eukaryota > Metazoa > Chordata > Actinopteri > Gadiformes > Gadidae > Gadus > Gadus chalcogrammus. The sequence continues at coordinate 21,418,084 of NC_079421.1, read as the reverse complement.
TATGTATTGAAGCATAGTAGAGTGTGTCAGGGGTGGACTGGCCATCTGGCATACCGGGCATCGTCCCGGTGGGCCGTTGACCCAATGTGGGCCGGTCTGGTCCGCTATGTTTTTTTTTTTCTCTCTCTCTAAATTTCCTCCAATTAGGCCGGCCAATGGGCAACAGAGGGCTAGCAGTGTGTGGCCAGCATCGACACAGATTATTGGTCTATGTTTGTCATTGTCAATCAATCATGGGCTGCAGGCTCAGAGAGCCCTGACAGTGCTGTCAATCACAACACAAACCAGGGTGGGCGGGACCTCATGGCCTGGGCCGGAGTCGTGGGAGTCCGCGACTCCCACGAGTAAGTAATTCATGTCTTAGACTTTTTCTCGCAGCTACAGATAAAAAAAATGTATTCTCTATTTATGGTTTCACAATGACTGAGTCACAGTTTAAACAAATGCGTTTCAGCTCTAAAGCTGCTACTGTCTGTAATATGTTTCTATTCAGATTATTTGTCAGGATATTTTGTTATTATTGTCCGAGTCTGGTTTTAACTAATGCTGGGCTTACACAAAAAGATTTTCCCATTCACAGACTAAAGACTGCAAGAGAGAAATTAGCGTTGGATCAAGTGTGATATTTAACAAGCGTTTTGTAGCTATGTAGATATGGGGGATGGAGATGCAGCGACCACAGGATGTCCGTTAACTTCCTGTTCAGGTTTCACACCTTTCTTGTCAACAGCACAAGAGACACAAATAGCAATTTGCACTGCTATTTGCAGTGCAAATAGCAGGATGTATGTACTTGATTAAATCGTTTTAATAAAGTACATACAGGGTTCTTCCCGTTCGTCTCGTCCCACCCCTAGTGCTGATAATGTAGTGGGCTGGTCTGGACAGAAAATGCCAGGGCTGAATTTTTGTCCCAGTCCACCCCTGGAGTGTGTAAAAGATCATAATTTTTTATATTTGAATATCAACAGATTTCATGAATGTAAACGCAATAAGACGCACGAAAAACAAAGAAAATATTAACGTTTTTTGCAATTCTTTGTGATTGTTTTACCCCAGCCCTACTGGCCAGCATTTCGATCAGATATCCCTCCACATTCCCGCACCGTGCATGAGGATGTGGTTTTACCTCTTGTCGGTACTGGATTCCGCAGGTACCCTTCTGTCCGTGTCGGCTGGCAAACTTGTCTCCGATCTGGGGGATGCGGACGGAGCGGACCTGTGGCCAGGGGAGACGGAGAGACAGACGGAGAGACAGACGGAGAGACAGACGGAGAGACAGACGGAGAGACAGACGGAGACACAGACGGAGAGACAGACGGAGAGACAGGCTGTGACACGCAGGCCTGAGGGACTGTTCAGCTGGGGCGACGCAGGGGAAGAGTTACGCATACCCCATTGGTCAACAGCCACCGCTCTGCAGCTCGTGTAATACGAGGGTTTAATGATCTGGTTTAGACTGATTGATAGGGAACGACAGAGATGCTCCACGAGGGCAGGATATCAAGACAACATCTCTCTCTCTGTCTGTGTGTCTCTCTCTCTCTGTGTGTGTGTGTGTGTCTCTGTGTGTGTGTGTGTGTGTGTGTGTGTGTGTGTGTGTGTGTGTGTGTGTGTGTGTGTGTGTGTGTGTGTGTGTGTGTGTGTGTGTGTGTGTGTGTGTGTGTGTGTGTGTGTGTGTGTGTGTTGGAATTCGCTCGGTGCATTAGACTTCATGAGTAAAAAAGTATTCATTCCGTTGAACGGATTCTCGTTAAGAACAATAATTGTGATTTTGTGAGACTCTTTAAACCCAAACAACCGCGCCGTCATGTCCTCATGAGCCAGCTCTGGGACCACCCCCACCCTCAGCGGTCTGTGTCTCCTCCCCGGGGGGCTCACCCTGATCTTGCAGAACTTGTAGCCCTCCTGGTTGAGGGTGACCATGACCTGGTCCACGATGCCCGTCTCGCTGGTGCGCAGGAAGGTGCTGCAGTCGCGCTTGGTGTAGCGCCGGTTGGTGCTGTCCAGCTCGTCGTCGTTCTCCGGCAGCGTCACCGTCTTGCCGATGATCACGTCCTCGCCGGAGACGCGCACGCCCGGCGCAATCAGCCCGTCGTCGTCCAGCTTGTCGTAGATGGCGTGCCGCATGCCTGGTGGGGGACAGGGGGAGGGGCTTGTGACGCAGCGGCGATGGTCACCCCCACCAGAGGGTATGAAGGAGGGCGCTTGGTTTGATGCCAAAGTCGACGGTGATTCAACGCTACATGATGCACTGTCAACCTGGTACAATGAGGCGTATCGTATACGATGGGATGTAAAGGTTAACATTCACATCCGCCATTATGTTATTGTTCTTGTTGTACATTTATTTTATTTTTAATGATTTACTGTCCTCCAATTCTGCGGCTGGGACACCCGAATTTCCCTTCTGGGATTAATGAAGTTTGTTAATAAAGTTAAAGCTTTACTGAAGGGAAGCCCACATTTGGATCAAAGTCCATTGCATGAATGAAACTAAAACACAATGCTGCTATGTGTATGTTGAGGAACCAAGCCTAAGAATTGTACTCTTGTGTACTGTACAATGAGATGTCATAAAAGTGATTCTGATTCAATGGTTTTGTTTTGGTCGCATCATGGCAGATGGTCCCTATGGCGACTGGACCAGCGACTGCGGCGATCCCGAGCGCTGTGCGCTGCGCGTTCCGCGTACCCTGGCAGGTTTCCCGGGTGGGCTTCTCGAAGATCTCCTCCTGGTCGAAGCCCTTCTTGGACTCCTGCTCTTTGTAGGAGCGGTAGAACACAGACCTGCCGGACAACATAAGCACCTGTAAACCTACTAGTCCATCCTCATCATCTTCATCATCATCATCCCCACCACCACTGTGGGAACTGCCGACAGACCTGGAGCAGGCTTCATGCCGTCAGTAGGAGTGGTTCAGACTCAGGTTTATTTAGACGTTATGTTTGTGTCTATAAGTGATCATCACTTATATAGTTTGATGCCCTTGGAGAAGACCGAATAAATTAACATTAAGCGGCGTTGCTTTACCCAAAGATACAAATGTCACGGGTCATGGACTAAATGAGAGAGACGTAGCCATGCAGACGGAGGAGCTGACTGACCTGAAGAATCCCCGGTCTACGGCAGACCTGTTCATGATGACAGAGTCCTCCTGGTTGTAACCCGTGTAGGAAGCGATGGCCACGATGGAGTTGATGCCTGACACACACCACCAAAGTTCAAATCATTCCAGAAATTGCTAGCATTCAAAAATGTAATATTGTGCCTTTGTACACTTATATCGTAAAATACTATATCTTAAATTAAAAGTAAGAGTAAATTCTAGACTCCATAAGATGTAGGCATTCCAATCGATCACCAAAATCCTACAAATATAAGACCATTGGGAATGGAAGTTTATAACGAGTAGACAATAAATAAACAGCCCCACCTGCTGGCAGTTCTCTGAAGCGCAGGTACTCCATGGAGCGGGTGGTGACCAGAGGTTTCTGGGGGTAGTACAGCACATGGGCCAGTGTGTCCATGCGCACGTGGAAGTTGGTGATGTACACGCCCATGGCCTGCTTACCCATAGCAGACTGGTACGTGTTCCTGGGAGACTGCATGAAGGAGATGACAGCGAAATCATCATAAATCGACAATTATATCAGAGTATCTGACCAGCTTCATCAACCCTTGACACACACACACACACACACACACACACACACACACACACACACACACACACACACACACACACACACACACACACACACACACACACACACACACACACACACACACACACACACACACACACACACACACACACCACTTAGAGGGCCGTATTGCTGATACCTGGTTGTGATCGGGGAAGGGGATGATGGAGGCGCACACTCCCAGGATCATGGAGGGGTGGATCTCACAGTGGGTGTAGGTGGAGCAGTAGGCCACGCCCTTCTCCTGGAGGTCATCGGGGGTCATGGCCAGCATGACCGTCTCCTCCTCCAGGGTGTCGATGTACTCCACCACGCCGCTGGCAACCAGGTCCTGCCAACTGGCGCGCACACACACACACACACACACACACACACACACACACACACACACACACACACACACACACACACACACACACACACACACACACACACACACACACACACACACACACACACACACACACACACACACACACACGTTAGACCACTAGGGTCACTCGGCAGCGGCCAGTGGGTGTTGCGTTTAGTAAGCCTCAGGTAGCTAACATATTGCCAAGATTCAAATTCTGGATGGCGGGGGCACACCACTTTCACACAAAACGATGACATCATACTTTGTACATTGACTTTGGGCCACTGAGGAGCGACGGCGAGTCGAAAGCGGGCGGTGGCGGCGTCCAGGGCCAGCTCACCTGTAGTTGTTGTACTCTCGCTCCTTGAGCTGGTCGATGTGTCTCCTCTTCAGCAGCAGCTTCTGTTTCTCCACGATGAGCAGGGGCCGACAGATGCGGCCGGCGTCCGTGTAGATCCGGATCTCTCGCTCTCGGATGTCCCGGATCATCGACACCTGGGAACGCACGCGCACACACACACATCCAGCATGTCAATGCAGTCACACTATTCCAATTAGTGTGTCTTGATGATCGTGGCATCCCTGATGTAGGGTTGGAACAACAACGTAGAAGGCGCCTCCAGGTTTGTTTCAGCAGCTACTCCACTCACAATCTCATACGTTTCATTGCAGAATATTCTATAGTGGTTCATTTAAAAAGTAAAAGTAAAAAGTACTGAAAGAAGATATTCATGATATTATCACATAAATCCTATTCTTAATTCATACACTCAACAGGAGTTTAGTTTAGCAGCACGAGGCCCCGTGCTGCCCAACAGCCCATAATAATCTTGGTCCCGGTTACCTCAGAGACGATGATGTCCATCTGCCTGCGAAGCTTCCTCAGGGTGTTCATCAGCTGCTCGGGGTCCTTGTGGATCCCCACCCAGCAGCCGTTCACAAAGATCTTAGTGGCGCTGCAATCAGAAACCCCCGATCAATCAGACAATATTCAACTATAAGAGCCCCAAAGATGTCTGTGTGTCTTTGTATGCGGGCTTGTGTGTGTGTGTGACTAACTCTGCAATGGCAGCCGGGGAGATCTCCTCCAAGTTCTCCATGCTCCACTCCTCCAAGAACTCCAGGATGGGAGAGGGCTGGGAGCCCACAGAGATGTAGGCCATGAGGGCCAGGTTCTTCACCAGGCCTACAGCATGCCCCTGCATCAACAGGACAGGGGGGACAAGGCCTTTACAACCAGAAAGACATCCTGCCATTTGGTAGTTGCTCCAGTATTGATTGTGTGTGGGGGCAACATAGTCGAGGTGTTTGATTACCGGCCGACCGTTGATGCAGTCTACCTCTACGTCTTCTAGAGCAAGCTGCTCTTAAATGACGTGCCTCTACAAATTGATGCTACCTTCGTTTTGGATAAATGTATCGGCAGAATGGCTAAATACTGAACAGTAAAGAGGGTTTTTAAGAGCCATGTTTGGTTACAAAACTCCCATCCCGAGGGAGTTTTGGGGTCTCTTTGATTTTTTTTTTGATTTGATTTGACTTTGATTTGGTTTTGCACATAATATTGTTTGCACTTGAAAAAAAGAGAACTATTTAATTTAATTTATTTTACTTCAACTTTTATAAATGTTAGTTTTAGTTTCAATTTCATGCATGTAAAGAGTTATAATAAAACATTTCAAAATGCATGTGCAACTCGGTTAAATAAAAGTCTGTTGGTCCAGTCAAATATTTTGTCATTGTAGTTTTCTTAAAATCTCGTCTCGTCTCGTTCTCGTGAACCGAATATCGTGTCTCGTCTCGTGAGCCGAGTGCATCGTGACACCCCTACTAAATACTGAACAGCAAAGAGGGTTTGTAAGAGCCGCGTTTGGTAACACGAGTCCCACCGCGAGCACCGTACCTCGGGGGTCTCTGCGGGACAGATCATCCCCCACAGGGTGTTGTGCAGCTGCCGGGGCTTGGCCAGCTTGCCGTCCCTTCCGATGGGCGAGTTGAGGCGCCGCAGATGAGACAGCGTGGAGGCGAAGGTCAACCTGTTCAACACCTGACGGAAAAACAGAAACCGGTTTAGTTTCAGGATAGCGCGTTTGCTCCCACCCTCAAAGGGCCCTAGGTTCCATCCCTAATGTCGGCCTCCCACCTGTAGAAATCCATGTGCATGAGAAATAAGCCCTACCTGCTTCTTAATGACATGTGTCCGACTCCACTGAGTTAGTGTGGATGAAAGCATCTGATAGTAGGCTAGGGAAGCGCGTCATCTCACCTGGGATACTCCCGCCCTGGCCTGATGGGCCTTCTTCACGTCTCCCCAGTTGCCTGTGGCCAGGGAGTACTTGAGGCCGTCAGAGATGATGCGTGTCTTGATGGCCAGCTCCAGGTTGAAGTCCTTCCCGCGGTCGATGAACTTTTGGGCGTAGATGCGGATCTCCTTCAGAAGGTTCTTGAACATCCTGGAAACAAGAAGAGATCGTCCACTTGTGTGTCAACACTAGGGCTGGGTAAAAATATCGATTCATCAATTCACCGCAATTTAATTGTTCTCCATTAAATTTAGATTCAGAACTTTTTTTGAAATAGATTATTTCCATAAAATAAAAATAAAGTTTTTTTTAAAAAGAAGCATACTCAGTCATTGTAATCTTGAAGCGAGTATTCCTAAATGTACATGCCCTTTTACATTTGTCCATGTTATGATTATTAGTTTTATGCTGCAAGTTTAGCTCAGGAACAATACCTTTTCGCTAGTTAAAGCACAATGAAATAGTTAATTCATTTTGAAAAGGTTAATTCTAAATAATATTTAGGTATTTTGCACGTATTATTGAATCGATATCGAAGCAATTGGATCAATATCGAATCAAATGAAGACCTAAAGAATCAAATTGAATTGAAAGGTACCTGGCAATACCCAGCCCTAGTCAACACTGAGGAAATCCGTAAATATGTTATACGTAAAGAATTAGCATCTGGGACTCAAAGAGAAGATGCTTTTCAGAAGGTCTTCAACCATTGCAGAAGAACCCATATTCAAATTCATCAAATTATTTAAATGATATACAAATGTGAGATCCAATCAAGACATTGAAAACAAAATAGATTGTGTCAAGACCCACCCTCTGAAAAGGAAAGCCAATAGCGGGCCGGCCAGGTCCAGCCTCTTGTTGCCATAGTGATCCCTGTCATCCAGCTCTCTTCTTCCAAGGGCAGCCAAGAGAAGTCTGTGAACCATGTACCTGAAAGAAGAAAAGTTGAATATGAAGCACAAATAACATATTTCAGCCTTACAGGAGGTCATGTTTGATCATGTGTTTTACTTTCACTCGATGCCAGTTGAAGTATTAACTTTGACACAGTGTAAACTTTTTTCTATGTAAAGCAAAGGCTTCAGAAGACCATACCATGAAGTTATGTTTAACTGTCGTAATGTTTGGCATCAATAATGTCAATGTACCTCAACTGTAACCAATGTTTACATCTTTATCTAGTCCTACATTGTGTGCATTTTTCTTATTTTCTTTTTTTTTTGATTCCCCTACCCCAGGAAGTAGGCCTTCTTGGTCTCGCAGAAGTCGCTCACTCCCACGTGGGGCAGCACCTCCTTCTGCAGCACCTCCTTGGCATACTTGATCCTCCTCTCCTTGGTGACACCGGGCTTGGCACCTCTGGAGCCGATGAAGTTGAGAGCCACATTCTGCTCCTGGATCACGAAGGCCTCATCCAGAGAGGGTTTTACCTGACGGACACATTGATCCATATCGATGTCAGACACACAGACTTGTCAGGGAATCGGCGCCTTATAAGCGGCGGGAGGTTCACAGTGTTTACCATCTCCATCATCTCGGGGTCGTCGAAGTCGTAGATGATGTGCTCCAGGATGTCTCTGTCGGACACGAACCCCAGCGCTCGGAACACGATGATGATGGGCACTTCCTGCCGAATGTACGGCAGTGTGGACACGATCCTCTGACCAATGGCGCTCTTCTTTACTCCCTGAAAGCAGGACGGGGGGGGAGGAGGGGGAAATGTTCCCATTAGGATAGAAAGGTTTCTCAGATTGAAGCCCAACATTGACAGCCAAAAGAGACCCACTCGGAAAATCCCAATATATGTGCCAATGAAATGTTTCTTAAATAGCGTTATTAAGGACAAGGAAGGAAGTTCGGAAGGACGAAATTGTGCCAGCTAATTGGAGTTACTTAATCCAAATCCACACAACTACAGTTCAGGTGAGAGTTTACAGGTGACCAACAACTACTCTACAGGTGAGATTCAGTTTGTTCAGGTGAGAGTAAAGGTTAACCACCACCACACTACAGGGGATAGTCAGTACATCCAGAAGAGGGTTTCCAGGTAGCTGTGGGCGTGTTCTCACCTGACCTCCTCTGGCCATCATGCTGACCCAGATGGAGCTGGTGGGGCGAGAGGAGTTCTCCAGGCAGGACCGGCACTCCCCTGTGTAGGCGTACTTGGAGTCCTTCTTGGCAAACACATACACTGTGTTGGTGGCCATCTTCTCCTGGGCGATCAGGACCTGAGAAGAATGTATTCATGTATGATACCTATTATATATATGCACACACACACACACACACCTGATATCAAAACCATGAACAACAATATAAAGAAATTCCAAATCCTATTAACAAAATAAACTGGCCAAAAATCTGTTAATTTCCCACTCGGGGGATAATAGAGGCTTTTCTTATGGCGCATTTCCACCAAAGGGTGCGGGTCTGTTCAGTCTGCAAAGGTGCAGACATTTCAACCGGCAAAAGTGGGCGTGATCCGGACTGAGCCGTATTGAGTCGTACTCGTCCCGCAATACTCCTCCGTTGGGGTACTGAGACGCCTGGAAGGGTGCCGGCAAGTGTGAGCTACACACGCCGTCCGTTGATTGGTCGACAGAATTGTCAGTTCCGCCCGGCAGGGGGATAATAATAATAACAAACAAACGCAGTAACCGCAAGGTAATTCTGTACACCGGCGAAAGCTTCGATTATTGAAGAAAATGTTGCGCAAAAATTTGACGTCCTTCTTGGACGTCCTACATTGTGGCTCTTTTAATGTGTCGCGTTCTTCTTTTTCCTTGGATTTAATAGCAGGCTACACTGTGTCGGGCTGCTATGAGGTCACGATGCTACCGTAGCTGCAGCGGCTATCGCCATCCGGCTTAAACCCCGTCCTACCATAAGGGTACTGTCGGAGGTGGAAACGCGAGCCGTAACTGAGCTGGGCTATACCGCACCCTCACTACTGGGCTGAGGATTGCTGGGTCCGAAGTGCAACCGCCGGTGGAAAAGCGCCATTAAAAGATAAAGTTAGTTAGAGTAACATTCCCCGTGGCGCACATTAACCAGCCAGACCTGTTCCCCAAATCCCTTTTGAGGAAAAACGATCAAATTGGGCTAAGAAGTGGCACCGCAGCGTTACTACGTCGGCACTCTATCAACCCCTCACCTTCTCGGAGCCGTTGATGATGAAGTAGCCCCCGGGGTCCAGGGGACACTCGTTGAGCTCACACAGATCACGATCCGTCAGGCCGCTGAGCAGGCAGTAGGTGGAGCGGAGCATGATGGGGATTTTACCGATGAAGGTCTTCTGGTGCTGGGTCAGCAGCTGGTCCTCGCCCTCCTTGATGATGGTTTTGGTGATGTCCACGTAGAGAGGGGCCGAGTACCTGAACGCCACACGGGAGGAGACGAGACGTGTTGAACACACCGCACTGAAAAAGCAGGGAAAACCTGTCCCGTATGCGAGGACCAACACTGGGTCTGAAGAGAGGAGAACGTACGTGAGGTTGCGAAGGCGAGCTTCGTTGGGCATCATGGGAGATGGGGCGCCGTCTCTCTCCCAGTGGGTGGGCTTGGACAGGTAGATCTGCTCAAACTTCAGCAGGTAGCGTGGCTGTGTAGACAAGAAATAAGGGGGCATGAGATTTTTGATTCAAGCTACCAAACCCACCAACTGCAATTAAAGTCACCTGCAGTCTATTTTAATGTTAAGGAAAACGTGTAATGGAATTAATTGACATCACGTTTCCTATCCCAAGTCTAAATCCATATGTGACCAGGAACTTGGGGAGTGAGAAGCAACAGCAATGTTATTATTAAAAAATATTACTATTAATGATGATGATTATTATCATTAGCTGTGGCTCTCACCGGATCCTCCACCTCCCCGGAGGTGTGCTGTGCCTCAGCCTGCAGGTCGATGGGTGGGGCGTCCTCCACGATCCTCTGGACGGACATCTGGATGAACTCATCGAATGAGTCCAGCTGCTGTCGCACCAGACCCTTCTCGTCAAAGTACGAGCTACAACAAGAGGACATTTTTTCTGTTACCAACAACAATACCAAGATCTGTAATGTGTACTGAATATTGTTCAAGTCTGACAAGACTGTGTATGTCAAGAAGTATGGCTGACAGTACAATATATTAATCGACTACAAAGCATGCAATACACTCTTTTTTTAAGCCAAATTATAGGCTAAACTAAAATGCCAGGGCATGACCATACAATTCGATTTTCCTAATCATACTTATGACAACAGAATTATATATCTGAAAGATTAGCTACCTGATAACAATCCAACAGGCTTCTTGCCACAAATCGGAGGTGATTTCATCTTCATCTTCGTCATACTGGGTCTCTGGAATTAAGAGAGATGATTCAGCAAAGGGGAAATTACAGTTAAAAATGAATGCTGGGTTTTGCTATATGGTATGTTTGATATACTTATAGATAAAATGGAAAGAGAGACACTTCCATCCCGACAAACCCAAAAAGTATAAGACGTTACTTATATTTATGTAGATCTGATGTATGCACATTGTATTTGAATGCATTTATAAACACATACATTCCCAAAGGGTTAAATAAAGGGATTAGATTCCAAAACAACTTTATATACCAGCTATAGAGCTAGCATTTGAGCAAAACTCAAGCAAGTCGCGTCAAAGTAGCGCGCCATTAGCTTCGGCTACCTTAGCCGGCTAGTTATATTAGCCTGGCTCTGGTATGAATGAAAGCTAAGGTGAGCTCCATACAATATAGCTCACTATAATATCCTCGTTCACGACTCACTCAAAGTAACACGTCCTTACCCTCATCTGGATCATACATGGTACCAGAAAACGCTCTAAGGCGCTATTTAAATACTAAATGTCAGTAAAACTATTCCGACTTCACTCCGTGCGCACAACGCTGTGGAGGCAAGACAACAACACTGCAGAGAATAAAAGTCACTTCCGGCTATCACCGGTTCTGGAGTTTTCAAAATTAAAGTTCACAGCAAACGCGACAATGTGGGAAAATAGAATAACTGAAGCGCAACTGAGAGGGATCTATCTAAATGGCTCTGGATAATATGGGTACTGGCGCTTTCAAAATCAAAGCCTCCGATTGTGCTACAAATATCCTATCTATGTTTATTGTTCGGTGATCAGGGGAGTTATAACTTACTTAATGTAAATAATAATAGTAATAGCCAAAGCTAACTTCAGCCAATTAATTGTGCAAGTAAACAAATATTGGTCAATGCGAAAAACCTATTTGCTGTATCTACTGTAATTTTGGCTTTGGATAATTATTTTTATAATAATAATACTATTCTATTCATCATTTCTGCAATTATACACCCGAGCTTGCACAATAGTAATAGTGCACTAAAATGATCAGATATGTACTTCCTAGTTGATTCCACTAGATGTCAGAGATAGCCAGGAGAGGAAACCTAGTGCAAAAAAAAAGGTCTTCCATAACAATCTTCTTATTATCCATCTGTGATCAGAATAGCCCAAATTCTGGCTTCAATTTAAACAAAACAATGATAAGGATTCAAAATATGGTTATTATGCAGACCAATAGCCAATAGCTGGTTAGGATACAACGTTACCACGTAGGCCTATGTTAACTTAAATTTGACACATAGCCTATAGCTCCGCTATGAATTTTGCATCCATTTTTTTTGGTGTACTTTTTAATTGCGAATTGCGTTTGCATTTTAAGAAAATAACCAAGCATGGCAAATGTTGTTCTGAAGTTGGTGAACTTAAATTGACTTCTGCCCTCATTTCTGGAAATCTTGATCCGCCCTATTTCTTAGACTGGACAAAACTCTTTCTTATTCACACCCTCTTTCTCGCCTCCCAATATCTCTCTATCTCTTCCTCTTCTTCCTTCTTTGTTATTAGGTAGCCTCCCTTTACCTTTGCAGCTCTACATTCCACTCCTCAGACCATCTTCGCCCTGCCCTCTCATTCCCTTCCTCTCCTAACCTCTCCCCTCTCCACCCCATTTATCTCCCTACCCTCTTATCCTCTCTTCGACTCCCCTCCTATTCCCTCCCTCTCCCTCCCCTCCTTCTCCAATCCTCTCTCTTCCCATCCTCTTCCTCCCCTCCACGCCACCCTCTTCCTCCTCTGCTTCCTCTATCCAGTGTAGCGTTCCCTGGAAACAGCTCCCCAGCATCTGGAACCCCGGGGTGGTTCACCCTAAACCCTGAAGAGTCGGATGGGAACCAGATGCTGTGGATCCTGGCCGACGGCCCACACTGCGAGCCTCACCAGGACACTGTCCCACCAGCCCCCCAGTCATGCATTGGCTTCTAATGACTGTCCTCTTAATGTTTTTAAATTGGTTCCTGCCTTTGCAAAGTATGATGCATGGCCTTGTGTCGGTATGGTGTGTAAATAAACTTGCCTTGCCCTTTTAAGCAAACAATTTGTATACCAACACTAGGCAGAAAACTAGAACTGGTCTAGATCAGTTCTCAGCGAGAACTTGTTTCTTCTGGGGCAGGATTGGAAGGTCTAGTAGAGGTTAAGGTTGTCTGACTGTCAACTGAAAGGGTGTTGGTTTCACCCCCAAGGCTGGTATACTTATGTAGGGTAAGTTAAACCGTCTCAAAACAAACCATACTTATTCTCCATTTGTATTTCGTTGTACAGATGGTTTAATCCAAAGTTTTAACTTACAGTGAGTTTCAGTTGCATGCCATTAATGAGGTGCTCAAGGAGGCCCACAGGTAGATTGTAGACATTTGGTGAATCAAACCCACAACCTGCTGCCTGGAGAGTCAAAAAGGCTTAACGACGAGACTATCCTGACCCTCCTCCAGCCGGGCGGTGATCCAGCGGTAGACGCGGAGGCGGTGTGTGACCGGTCTTTCTCTCCTCACCGGTGGCCTGCTGGGCAGCTAGGCAGGCCACCGGTGAGGAGAGAAAGACAGGTCGTGTGGTAGGTGGTGTTTGGTGGGCGCAGGGCTTCCATAGGCGCACTGCAGTGATCCTCAAAGAGGAAATGGATGGATATCCACACTTGTATTGTGTCACTTTCTCTTTCCCCTGTTAGGGTCTCCCACTTCATCTATCATCCTCCTTCTTCACCTCTCCTCCCCTCTTTCTGTCTACACCTCAGTAGCACCCCGGTCCTGCACTGCTCCTTCTCTGCTCGTCACTTCCTCTCTCCTTCCGGGTTCTTCGTCACCTCCAGGGGTGTAGTGTGCGGGGGACGCCCGTTTGTTTTCACTATGGCAGCGCCGTCGGCTCAGTTTGTGTATACGTTGGATTTTCATTGTGTTTTTGCTTATAGCTATTTTTTACTTATGTAACCCTCGACAAAGTTTTGTTTTTATATATAATGTGTTTGTCGTGACTGCAGGCCTAGCCTGTCTGTAAACTGGTGGTAGCATGGCCATGTAAGGAGCTCCATGTGAGTGTTTGTCTAGACCTTTAGGTAGGCCGATTGTTGTAATATGTGGGATAATGAGAAAGAAGCATTATTATTAATAAACATGTTGATTATTACAATTTAGATTAGCTACAGTTTCCATATTGGGCAAGTAACAAACTTCAAACTTCTTCCTATCATGTGCGTTTGCGTGTGCGTGTGCGTGTGCAAGCGGATCACAAAACACATTTAAAAGAACAACAACCAATGCTCTGTACAATATCCATCTCTCCTTGGCTCCACTACTGTCTAAACATGTACCTGGCCTCATAACATTCTACTCGCCCTCCAATGCTCAGACATGTGTGTTGTGCCCGTTGTATTTATGTGTGTGGGTTTTTCCCATTTCACTTTCCACATGCGCTTTCATGAGACCTAAGAGCTTGCCGCAAGAAGAAAATGACTATGGGAACTCGCCAAGGCGTTTTATGGTCATCACGGCCCGTGTTCGTAAACGCTGGCTGTTGATTGGATGATGGAATCCAAGACCGGCTACTGTGAGGCAAACTTCATGTTTTTCTTCTGCATTTTTTCATCAAGCACAAAGATGATTTAGCTGAGGGTAGCTCATTGTATTGTTTCTGGTATACCTTAATTCATAACATAATGGATTAAAACATTTATTGAATTGCGATCTAGGAATTTGGGCATAACAAGCTTACAGTTAGGGATGCTAGAGTTATAACTTCATAAGTGCAGAAGGCTGCCACAGTCTAAGACATACAGTGTCCTGTTGCCTTGACCGCTTGAACCCCCGACCAACGGTGAGGACCTTAATGAGGCAATACTGAGTCACAACTAAGTAGGGCAGCTAGCAGGATGCCTAGCACAGTGACCACACTGTTTCAATGAGACATCAATCTAATCCCAGCTGACTTCTATGGTCCAAAACGTGCCAATGCTAGGATAGAAATGGAGCAGCCACTAACTCTGTTAAAGTAGAATATAAGGATGAGGATTAAGTCATTTTCTGCTTTAATAGATTTATGTAGGCTCTTGCTGTGCTAGCACTGGTCAGGGAAATATTTTAGGAACAGGTTACTTGAAATTAATTGATACATGTCATTAAGAATAGGAAAAGAAAGGATTGCGAACAGACTAAAGGGGTTTAGGAGAGATTACAAGAGTAGGCCAAATCAAGCAAAACATAATCCAACGAATAGAAGGAAAATAGGGTAGGTGTAACTGAAATTGTAACTGTGTGTGGGGGAAGCTATTCGAACTAGTGTGGTTTGAGTTTTTTACTCTAAACAGTTTACCTCTTCACCACAGGTTGACGGGGGGGGTGTTTGTTTCCACCAGCAGTCTGCATTGGTGTTCATTCAGACGCTTCTGCCAGGATTCTGGCGTTTCCCAAATCTTTCACTCTCTCACCGACCAAATGTTTCTTCCCACCAACCCTCCCCTCACCCCCTCGCCCTCCCCTCACCCCCTCGCCCACCCCTCACCCCCCCGGGGGAGGGGGCTGGCTTCTTAGGGAGGCCATGTTGTTTACTCACACACACCCCCACACAAACACACCCACTGGCACATGTACACACAAGCACACACACTGGCACATGTACGCGCACGCACGCACGCACGCACGCACGCACGCACGCACGCACGCACGCACGCACGCACGCACGCACGCACGCACGCACGCACGCACGCACGCACGCACGCACGCATGCACGCACACACACACGCACACGCACACACAAACACACGTCCATGCTCACAGACATTTAATTTAGCCTTATTTTACCTCTGAATTTTCTGATCCACTTATCAGCTGGATCAGTGGTAGGTTAATTCTCCATAAATTTATATCGGCCAACAGCAGGGAAGGAAATACATATGGTGGTAAAACGAAGAAAATAACTGGAGTCTATTTTGACCCCATACTGTTTTCAAACTCAAAGCACACAAGACCTTGCCAACCAAAGACCGGGGTCACTTTAAACCGACCCATGGTTGTACTTCCAAGAACAATTTAAAGAGTTTGAAATGCTGCCAGCCTTGGCTTGAAGATTAGGTAGGAGAAGGATTCTCAATTGAGTATATTTCGATGGTGCAATCACAATACTTTCCTTCAGAGTAAAAGTGTAGATAGTCCACTTTCCAAACACAGATCCAGAAGCCTGTTTTTGAGACGTTATTTTGATCGGTTGTACATTTACATTCTATGTCGAAAAGAAATTCAGATACACGAATATTATGCGGAATTACATTAGCACCTTTCTGGCCAGCATGTTGGGAAGCTTGTCTGCTTTGCAGCTTATAACATAACTATATTTTGTTTATAGTAGAACTATATAACAGCTGTTACAGCCCAAAAAAAAAGAAAATAGTGAAAGTATGACTACATTAAGTTATTAAAAATCATTCCTTGGCCCTAAAATGACCAAAATGACAAACTGGTCATTTCACACAATTAATTTAATCCTGTAGTATAAGGAGTAATGAAAAAAATCCCATCTATATCATTAAGCACATGTTGCTTAAAGAATTTATATTATGCCAGGTGTGAGTGTGATTAACCATTGCAAGCCGTTTGAAAATCAGCCTTTTCCTGTGTTTTAGTGACATCACAAGTGGGAGTGTCCAGGTAGATGCATGCCGGATAGATCAGTCTGCCAGCTTACCCAGTGGAACGTAGCAAATGTTGCTTATCCATCCATCATACAACTAGGTGGACACTCCCACTTGTGATGTCACTCAAACAAGATTATAAAAGGAGACATAGTATACCACCAGGTGAGAGTGTGATTAGCCATTACAAGCGGTTTTGAACATCTGCCTTTTCTGACCTCACAAGTGGGCGTGTCCACCTAGATGTGTGCTGGATAGATCAGTCTACCAGCCTACCCAGTGGACCGTAGCAAACGTTGCTCATCTACTGGCCCACTTGCGATGTCAGAAGAGCCAGATTTTCAAAACAGTTCGTAACGGCTAATCACACTTCCACCTGGTGGTATAATATGTCACCTTTAGAAAGATTTTCAAATGTCTTGTAGTGGCTAATGACACTCACACCTGGCGCCATAATATCACCCCTTTAACACACACATTTAAAAACTCTGGCCTTATGAGGACATTCTTGTATCCTCATAACATCAACCCTCTTAACCTTAACCCCTTAACCCTCAGAGGTGGATGGAAAAACTCTGTTCAATCTATTTGTGAAATCACAAATTGAACTCATTTGTGTGCTAGAGACGACCTCAAGCAGTTCGAGAAGACAAACATCGCCCAGCCTTCAGCGGTCCGGTGACAAGATGTTGGACATTAAACAATGCGTGTCGTCCAACAAATTAGGCTTCCAAGAGGAGTGAAAAAACAGCTCTTTGACCGCAGGCCTGTCTAGGAACACTTGGCTTGAGGAGATGGCTGACACCATCTGCTTGTGGCTGTTATGGCCGCCTTCACCTCACACCTCAGAAGGCCCACTCCACCCTGCTGGTGTCCAGATGAAGGGTTTCACACGTTTCAGAAATGATATCACCCTCACGGGAGAGCTTTTCCCTTGCAGCGTCCCGACACAAGGGACGCCTGGGCTTTGGTGGGGAGATGGTTTTCATTAAGGATAACGTAATATCCCTGGGATCCGCCACTGCGCTCACCATCTTACGTCAGGTGTGACGTGAGTGCGCCTTTATCCTCGCTGTCAGCACATAAGCATGTGCTGCTCTTGTACAGTTGGCGGATATGAAGGAACATGGTTTTGAGTCTGGGAAACTTCCAAAGATGATATCTTCGTCTTTCTTGGAGAATGGAACCTAACCTCCAGTGGGTAGAGAAGAGGTGAATATGATAATTTAATGCATCAAAAATCTGCAAGCTTACTAGAGCATGTAAAATAAAGTGGGGGGCTGGTTTCGCGACATTGATTTGAACTGTCTTGTGTTGATGAAATCACAGAAATCTTGATGATTAACCTTTCACTATGGAGAGGCAAGGGAGAATCACTTGCATGTTTGACGCAGACCAGATAGAAAGCTTCTGGTGTATAACACAAACAGACACGCACACACATACATGTGCACAACATGCTTCATGATGTTTACCCTTGGATCTGGTTGTCAGTCTGTGATACTCTGTATAAACTTTATAAACAAATTGTATACACAGAAACAGAGCGAGAGGTATCCGGAATGAATAAAACTGTGAAATCTATAAAAGCAAATCTATACTATCAGCATGGAAAGAATAAATGTCCTTGCACACACACACACACACACACACACACACACACACACACACACACACACACACACACACACACACACACACACACACACACACACACACACACACACACACACACACACACACACACACACACGCACGCAGGGGCATGCACACTCAGTCACAAAGGACGCAATACATATGAATAGCACCCAATTAAGCACAAGTGCAAAAGAACACTTCAAATGCCTTGCCTACTGTAAAATTAACGATAGGCATTTGTCCTTTCATTATTTTCCCCATGATCTTCCAATTAACCTGCAGCCCACCCCTCCCACGACTCCCAGGCTCCCATCCCCACCAGCACCCCACATCTGCTTGGCTTACTGGCAAGCCGCCTCCCACATCCGCCGTGGGATCATTTCATTAAACCAGAAACCCGAGAGCGGTGACAGTTGGCACCGCCGGTCAGCGCTGAGCTGCGTTCACACCTATCTAAACACTCGTGGTCGAGTCCCAGGGCCCGCAGACCTGAGGCCCCGTAGCCTAGCGCCCCAGAACCCGGGGCGAGGCCTGGTGCTGGGGGGGGGGGCGGCCGGATAGACTCTCACACCCCCGGAGGGCTGGAAAAGTCACAGGAAGTAATGGATTGAATGCTTATAATGCAAACGGTGCTAAAAATGATGCCGGTCGCAAGAATACAAAAGACATAGAGAAAATATTATGTAATTCATGATTTATTCACTGGAGGCCCCGACATCTTGGCCCAGTCAGTGGTTTAACCAGATGAAGGTGAACATATGATATAAATTGGTAGGGGAGTGGTTTATGTAACATGATTCTCTGTTATATAAACCTTTTTTAATTTATTAATACAAATAGAAATGAAGTGTTTCCAATCCATTTCATGTCATCTAATTGTATCAATTTGGTCGTATTATTAAAGGTTCTGTCTTTTGTACCGTTCTTTCGTTCATTCTGTCTTTCATCCACTGGGATCTGAGGATATAAATCAACGCAGCAATGAGTGGCGGCCATTTTGGGATTGGTTTATGCTATTTCCCTCGAAGACATTCCAAAATGTCAGCACGGATTTAGTCTAATTCTACTCTGGCGCAAAGGGGACTCTCAAACAAGGAGAGGTCAGGGTGAGAACAGTCCAAGAACAATCCACCACAAAGGCACAAAATGGAATGAAGCTAGGGCACTGTTCTGTCGAAGAACTAGTGATTTGACAGCCCTCTGTTTAACTCTTCAGTAGATAGGCTACTGCGATTTTAAAGGTCTATCAATTTATGTGTGTATTTATTTTATTTGATCATTTATATTATTTAATATACCGGACAGACATGATATGCAAATCTATACATACATAGACAGCAGTCTGAGCATGATTTTTTTGCATGCCCAATTATTTTAGTACTATAACCCTCCTGCAGAGTATCATAGAACAAATGTATAGCATACACTCAGGTGACAAGTGACATATTAATATTCAAACGTTTGAGTGTTCCACCTTTCCATGGAGAAGGTTCAGAATGAGGGAACCGCCCTCGATGGCAGGTGGCCCCGTGTTTAGAACACGGTCCTCCAGGCAATCAGGAGAAGGAACTCAACATGAACGCGTGTCAGCAGATCATAAGTCTGACCTCTTGTAAGACGTTGGTGGAGACGAATGCGTGGCTGGGGCCTAAGAGAGCCAGCGGTGGGCAGGTGATGGGCAGTGCGCTCACGATTGGCCGCGCTGAAGCACCGCTCAACTGTTCCTGAGAGGAGCACATGAAATCCCCCAAGACATTGGACAGAAAGGGGAAGTTCATCCAGACTATGGTCGACTGAGAGCCAACACTGTGTGTGTGTGTGTGTGTGTGTGTGTGTGTTTTTTTTCTACGTATTCATACGTGTGTGCTCTCCAAATGTGTGTGGTCATCCTTTTTGGTACATTTTTGGAATATATTTTAAAAGTTTATCCGGGGTCGGGTTTATTTTATGTTTTTCTATTAATAACATAACAAACACAGATTTGTGTGTGTGTGTGTGTGTGTGTGTGTGTGTGTGTGTGTGTGTGTGTGTGTGTGTGTGTGTGTGTGTGTGTGTGTGTGTGTGTGTGTGTGTGCGTGTGTGTGTGTGTGTGTGTTAAAATAGTACAGGTGCATGCATGCATGAGGCATGACTTAATATTATTGGACTGGCTGTCATGAACTGGAGCAGCATACACGCGTACATTCCAGGCATCAATCAATCACAGCACAGGAGTAAAGATATCGAGCACAGGAGTGGTCCAGCCCAGACCCAAGACAAGTCAGCACGGATCCAAGTCACAATGTAGCAACAGGCTTCTGCGATGAAGGGATCCAAAATGGCCGCATGCCTCGCTTACTTTTTTGATTTAATCAGGAGTCATACTGGTTTAAAGTTCCCCAATATAAATGTCAATCATGAAACTGTATGGAAATAATAAATATAGATACTAGAATGAATATAAGCATATTATGTTTATATTCAAAAACACTTTCTCACACTTTGTGCGATTAAGGGTAACTGCACAGAATTATATACCATATTTCTGATGCATTTTCTTCACACGTGTGGGTTTGGATAAACATTTAATAACTCAAAAATATATTTAAAATAGTACAATAAATGTAACCTTGGGGAGGGGATTGGAAGGATTTCAAAGGTGGAGAAGACAGAATGAGTGTCCGTAGTCTGTCAACATTTTTACCCACTCGTACTAATTTAAGATTCCCTCATGGCTTACTTTCCAAGCTTTTAATACTCATCTGTGGAGAGGACTAACAGCTGGAAACAGTATTCAGAGTTCACATAAAGAACATCCTCCACAGAACAACCAAAGATGGAGGTCTATCTGTCTATCCATCCGTCTTTCTCTCTATCTCAGGATTTGTTGGGCTTTATTCCCAGTGCATACTGTGTGCCTAGTGGCCCCAGTGGGAGTTGAACCACTAACCCTGGCCGTGGTATTACCAGTCAGTATTAACACCATTGACCACTGAACATGTGACCACCATTTTGTCTGTTGCCAAACACAGATAGCGTGTTTACTCTGTGTGTCATCGACTAACGCGTGCATTGTTACCCTTTTGTGAATGCGTACAGAAGTTAATGTGAATAGAAGTTAAACTTAAATTGAAAACTCTTTTAGCTTTTCTTCGGCGTGTATCAGCACTTCGTCCGACCTTAAACTGTCACTTTTTTTTCACATTTTCGAGGTTATGGTTCGTAAATCTAACGTCTAGACGCAGTGGTGGGGCTCCAGCTCTCCCAGGAGCACGCTCTGGATCACCGTATATCACTGTTTGGTTACTTTCAACTCAAGGACTTTTAGAGCCATTTGAAATCTGAAATTTTACACGGAACGGACGCGGAAATAAACTGCGCCGTTGACAGCAGCATGGAATCCTCAATAGAAACAACACTCGCCAAAACTAGTTCCAAACCTGGGGTGGTGATGTCATCGCACTCACAATTGCGGTGACATCACTTTATGTCTCCTTTGTCTAGCCCCTAATAAAGGCCAGAGAACTGAGAGAGGAGAGAGAGGAGACGGAGGGAGAGGGCCAAGGCAGTGAGGCGGAGAGGCCCAGAAACAGAGTTGGGAGAGACAGAGGAGTGTTGTCAACGCAGCACACGCAGAGAGCAGAGACGGTCAACTGCGGACATGCTTCTCCATCCCTAACTTAGTCTCAGGTGCGAAGCCCTGGCGTGACGTCGACAGGTTGGCGCTGTATACGCACTCGATGGCCCACCGTAAAGGAGCAGACTACTGACCTGCTCTGCTTTCTCCTTCCTCTTCTCTGCTACTTCTTCTCCTTTATTGAGACGGGGCGCCGTAAATCAAGTGCTGCTCGGTGTACCTCCGGGCTCACGGCTTGACCGCAGCACAGCAGCCGAGCATGATGGGAAAACCAGGGAGAGATCTCAATCTAGTGGATGAGAGAGACGGAGAGAGTGGAAGGAAGAAAGAAAAAGACAGAAATGACAAAAACAAAGATTTGTATTGCCTTTATGGCAAGTATGACACAACTAAAGCGAGAACGAGAGGAAGAAAGTCAGGCAGAATAAGACAGAGTGAGTGAATGACAGAGAGAGAGGAAATAAAGCAGATCTAAATCATTGAACTGTTAATGTTGAGGGATCCACAGAGAGGAGAGGTGCATATGGAGGAACCTGCAGCAAAGACAATATAAACAGACTCCATGTTTCAACTGTGTCCCTCCACTGCCTTTAAGTTTAAATCACAAGAAGAAACAATAAGAGCATGCTCAAGATAAACTAGAGGCCAGCCAGCATGTAACAAACGTAAAACAAATCAACAGAACTCCACATGCTTTGCTGGCATGATCTCAAAAACAATACTGTCAAAGGAGACTGATATTGTGCTGAGAGTCATTTCAAACAAACTCTGTGCCACAAGCATTTCTGTTTCTAGTAAAGTAGGACAATTTCCCTACTAGGAATGCATTGAATAAGATATTGTTGGAGTACAAGTTTCATCTAGACCGGAAAAAACCCAGGCAGCCTGGCAGCATCCTAGCAACCTTTCAGAATACGCTGAGCCGGCACAGAGCAAGGCCTTAGCAATCACCTAGAATGTGCTAATTTGTTTAAGGTCCTAATTTTTTATATAGTTCATCAAAAACCTAAATGTGCAAGTGCAAATGCCTAGTCTATGTCTGTGTGTGTGGTTGTGTGTGTGTGTGTGTGTGTGTGTGTGTGTGTGTGTGTGTGTGTGTGTGTGTGTGTGTGTGTGTGCGTGTGTGTGTGTGTGTGTGTGTGTAAGCATACGTATGCGTGAGCCTGCATGAGAGTGTGCAAATCTAATTTACCGCACTGCATAACACTGCATAAAAATCTGAAAAATATATGGCTCTGGTCTAGACATTCAATTTGGACTTGTCCAATCGCGGTGGTTCTCCGGATGATTGATGGTGCAGCCAGCCTCAGGAACCCCCGTGCCGTATCGAGTATCATCACACGTACAGAAGCCCGCACAGGACAGCCTTCCAGCAGGCCACCTAATACCCATCTCCCTCTGAGTGAACATAGTTCTGGTTTGAGGGTGGGGTGAGCGCACTCCAACACAGAGCCGTGGTTAAAGAGAAGTCTTCAGGCCGTGTACAGAAGCCCAGCAGTGCCAGGTGTGGTCTGATGTTGCTCCTTATTACCCTGGGATGGCTGGTTATAATGCCTGGCCTGGTGAACTAGAGTGGAGACAGAGCCAGGGGAGTGGATAGGATATTCTTCTCTCTATGGTAAATGGTCAAACCCCTACCAGCTCCTTATTGATCTGTCTCTGTATTCACCGTCTAACCCCTACCTGCTCCTCGATGAGCTGTGTCTGTATTCACCATCAACCCCCTACCTTCTCGTCAATGTCCTGTCATGCAGGATTGAATGAGAGTACTGTACTTAGTTTGTGTAGTTAAGGTAAAAGCAAGGTATTGTAAAAATCGAGTTGATGAACATGATGGAACTACCCGACTCCTTCATCCTCCTTCTCCTTCTCCCCCTCTGCACTCCTCTCTTCTCCTTATCTTCTCTTCCTCTCCTCCCGTCTCCCTCTCACATCCTCTCCTCCTTCTGCCCAACTCCTCATTCCTGCTCTGCCTTGCATTCATTTTCAGAGCCTGCAAAGACTGGACAAAGACACACACATTCAGACACACGTGCACGCACGCACGCACGCACACACACACACACACACACACACACACACGCACGCGCACGCGCACGCACGCACACACACACACACACACACACACAAAGACCCCCCATACTAGAGGAAGTCGTTTTTTGAGATGAGGGTAATAATAGTTGTAATAAGGCCTGAGGGGCAGGCTGCAGAGGTGAGAACACACACAGCAATGTCTCCACCAGGTGCACATGCTGTGTGTGTGTGTGTGTGTGTGTGTGTGTGTGTGTGTGTGTGTGTGTGTGTGTGTGAGTTTAGGTGTAAGAGAGAGAGACTGCTTGCGTATACATGCGGCGGCATGACATGAAAATGCCACGTCGTTCACACTTGGCAGTGTGGGCGACTGCACAATGCACACAATGCACAAATGCACACAATGCACAAATGCACAATGCACAAATATACATTTGTGCATAGTATTCGTGAATGTGTATGTCTGCATGTGTGTGGGTGTAGGTGTTTATTTTTCACATTGAGGGTAGGACTCATGGCCGTTGCACAGTACTCTATGACAACAATGGATTCATACTGATCTTTGATCACTTTTTAGCCAGCTGTTAACCACCTGTAGGTCGTAGGTGGAACAACATGTTGGTCACCTCCGGCTGCTTCTTGGTTGACATATTAGAGATTGACATGTGTTTGCCGTCGGCCCCGGTGGGATGCTGCCCACTGCCATGCTCTCTCTCTAAGTACTTCCCCAGAAAGAGTGGTCGGATGACCGCACAACTCAAGCTCTGTCCAGTAGTTTGACCCTCATCTCTGCCTCCTGGTAGAATGTTGAAGAATGTAGCTGGGCAACAACAGCATTGAGACACTCACGTAATGCTGTTGTTGCCTAGCTACATTCTTCAACATTTTTATACACTTTATATTTTATACAGAGTTTATACACTGCACAATGAACACTAAAATGTCATTTGTAGCAAATTTGTTTTAATGTTTTAACATTGAATATTGAGAGACAGCCAATAATGGCACGTCGAGGGCTTGGTTGTTGTCTGGACTTCTTAACAGCGTATCTCATTTCTGAGAGTGATTACATGCACGTTCAAGTTCAGTTGGCTCACTTCTACAAAGGCCAGTGCAGGGATGAATGGGGCAGACACAGAGGCCTCTACCACACAGCCCTCTTCCTGACCTAAATGGAATTATAGGTATATTACTTAAACCCTTCTCCTCACACTCACCCTCTCTCTCTCCCCCCCTCCCTTCCTCCCAACCCCCCACCCAAGCTCCACCATTGCTAGCTTCTGTTTAAACTCCACCAGACTTCTTTGCTGCCTAAACAAACAAACAGTAGAAGGCAAAATTCCAGGTCTGTAAGTCATTTCCAATGCATACGTTGAAAGGCAAGAGACAGGTCACACTGCTGGTTTTGGATAAATAGACTGAAGAGGCAGGTGGCCTCTACAAGCTTCGACAAGAGTACCTAGCGAATGTTTTTCTTGGTCAACACAACACAACGTGTAGCAAAGTGGAAAGCAAACCGTAAATAGGCAGCAGAGGAGACCTAAAAGATGAGTAACGGTCAAACGCCATCAGACAAGCCCGCACGGAATATCGCAGACACTGAACAGGACTCCAAAAATATGAAAACACAACTATACGTCGTAGACCATGGTGAAAAAAATTACGTCATGTCATAAAGCAAAAGAATGACATCTGTCCAAAGTTTATGCTAGGTCGAAAGAGCGTGTGATGGCTTTATCAGGTGGAGACGGAGAGAAGGAGGAATCCGACAACGAAATCCGTAGACAGGGTCCAACACAAAACAAACGACCAGTACTAACATACGTGATCGTTTCACCCACATCAACCACATCAGTTCCATCTCCTCCTCCTCATCAATAAACAAATCCATCAGGCTGGGTTCTGTGAATCACCCATTCCAAGGACATCTTCTGAAACTTATTTCAGAAGTATTTTGCAAACACATCTGTGTCTGAGCACTGAATGCCAGTGTGAGGATCTCCTGTCCTCTCCCGACCCCTTTGTGCATTAAACGGCACCAGAGGGATGCCAAAAACCGTCCAGAAGCCTAGTATCTGGAGTAAACCGCAGGATATAGTCGAAGGAATATTATGGTTGGAGTTAGGATGACACTATATTAGGTAATGTGTAGATGACAAACAGAGGGATCGGATGGCTGCGGTTAAGCAGTTCTGGCGATGGACTTCTCCCACTAGGGCTGCTGCTCAGTGCGGAAAGAAACAGGGATTTAGGCATTTAGTACCAGCCTTGTGAAACATAATGCAGACTATACTTTGAGCAGTTGTCCTTCTCCGTCTAAGACACAACTAAAATCTACAAACACACCATAACCTGTAAACTCACCCAGGAAACCTTATAACCCTCATGAGAATCCAACAGGATCCCTAATGTTCGGCTCAGAAAAAATCTCAAAATAACGACAAATACATGCACAAAACGTTAGGCTGCACGCAGTTATACAATGACCAAAAGTCCATTGAAATATGTTGCCCACATTTCTGGCCATGAAATATGATAACGAGAGGCTCAAGCTAGTATTTTACATTCCGTAGCCTACGTGAGCTCCGGACGCTTTTCAGGAAACAGTCTAACTCTACTGTGTGTCTGACTCTGTGACCCTGCCCGCCTGTTGGGTTGAATTAACCCAGCGGTAACTCGGAGCAGAACAGCAACGTGTGGGCAACCGGCCCATGTGTGTTTGTTTGTGTGTGTGTGTGTGTGTGTGTGTGTGTGTGTGTGTGTGTGTGTGTGTGTGTGTGTGTGTGTGTGTGTGTGTGTGTGTGTGTTTGTGTGTGTGTGTGTGTGTGCGTGTGCATGTGTGCCAATGGCCTGGATTGAGCCTTTTAGCAAGGCTGTCACCATATGGGAAGCATTAGACCCTGTCTGACTCAGCAGAATGCGCTAAGAGTGTAACAGAGAAGGGGCGAGAAAGGGGCAAGAGAGAAAGAGCGAGGGTAGAGGGAGAGAGCGAGAGAGGGGTCATGCTTTTGTGGCTGCGAGCGGCTTTGCAGCAATGATTGAGCTCCCACACACACACACACTAATCTCTGCGATTAGTGTGTGTGTGGGAGCGTGCATGTGGCTGTATGTTTGGGCAGGTGATTGCTTGCGCGTGAGCATGCGGGGTGTTTCCTCTGCCACCTCCAGCTCCCTCAGCTCAGGGGCCTTTTGAGCCCAGCGACAGACGCCCCCGGGGAGAGCAGAACCACCCCCCCCCCCCCACACACACACACACACACACACACACACACCCGTGCGCAGGATCCCAGCCAACGCAGTGCAACCTCTCGCACCCCCCAGTCGTGGTGTGGTGGTCGCATTTCACACACCGTAAAACCCCGGGAGCAGGGACACAGCTCCCTCTGTCCGGACGCAGTCTAAACACACCGGGCCCCTGACTGGAGGAGAAACGGGCCCCTGACTGGAGGAGAAACGGGCCCCTGACTGGAGGCGAAACGGGCCCCTGACTGGAGGAGAAACGGGCCCCTGACTGGAGGAGAAACGGGCCCCTGACTGGAGGAGAAACGGGCCCCTGACTGGAGGAGAAACGGGCCCCTGCGAGAGAGGGCCCCAGAAAGACACAACACGGGAACCAAACAAGTGCTTATGTAAAAAAAAAAAGGATGAAAAAGAGTAAATCTTTCCAGTATTGCGAGGACGTTTGCAGCATTAACTGTGTGCCAGCAATGAACACTGTCCAGGCCTGCAGTTCGAGCGTTGAACAGGTGACCTTTTGCAAAATATTAGTCTTGTTAGTCGGGTTTCCTGGTAGGGGGGTACATTTGTGTGTCGGAAAAATACAGCCAAATAAATGATAACCCTAAGAGGTTCTCCGGGTGGTGTTGATAGCTGTGATCATGTATCTTGGGCTACAGCTGCATGCCGTTAGTCTGCGGCCTTGCTGTTAGAAACCAAAACTACTGAACTGTTTGCACTGTTGCCCGGTCACTAATCTACTGTTGTTGTTTTCGTGCTGTATTCCCTCCACGACAGTTGCGTGCATCTGCATGCATCATGTCTAAGCAATGGTTTATTATTACGACATACGACGCATACCGCCTCGCCTGTTGACACTAACTCAATCAATCAATCAATCGCCATGACGCCGCTGGAACCAACACTCGTAAACATGTCAACCCACCCATGTGCTTGATAACGCGGGATCCAACACACAGTGCCTGCATTGTTCAGTCACTGTGTGCATTTAAGCAATATAATCCTTTAATCAAGCGCCCCAAGAGGGATAGTGGGGGGGGTAGGGACTAGTAGGGGTAACCGACCAGTGTGGTTATTCATCATAAGATCACCCCCCCCCCCCCCTACACACACACACACACACACACACACACACACACACACACACACACACACACACACACACACACACACACACACACACACACACACACACACACACACACACACACACACACACACACACACAATGGACATTATTGGGCTCAATAACCCATCAGCTAGTACTCATCTAATGGGAGGAGGAGGAGGAAGAGGAAGAGAGAGGAGGGGTGTGTGGAGGTTGGAGAAGAGTGGGGAAGAGACAAGAGGAGGTGGCAATGGCGCCAGGGATTTATTTCACGGGGGGGGGGGGGGAGGGGGGAGGGGGGGTTGTAGTAGGGGACAAGATGAGAAGAGGCAGATAGATTGAAAGAAGAGATAGACTAGAGGAAGAGAGGGGGAGAAAGAAAATAAAGAGAAAGGAAATGAAACGAGGGTACGAGAGCGTGGAGCGTGGGGGAGGCGAGGAGAGGAGAGGAGGATGGAAACAGGAAGAAGTGAGAGAGGGATAGAAAGGGAGAGAGAGGGAGCAGCAGAGGAGGGGACGGGCTTGGCCGTGTTTGGGGGAGGCCTCCTATTTGACATAAAAAGCAGAGAGGAGTTGTAGGAGTTGCAGTCCGTCGTCCAGACAGCCAGAGATCCTCCGTTCTGCTCCTCCTCCTCCCCCCCTCCGTCTCCTCACCACCGCTCCCCTCTCTGCTCCTCCATCGCCGTCCCTCCCACATCGGGACTCCCAGCACGCAGCAGTGAGTAGACCTTTCACACTTTACCTCCCCAGGCCAGCCCACAGCATGATTAGCAGAGTGTGTGAGGAGAGAAGGATGAATGAACGCATGCATGAAACTATTAACTTCTGAAAAACCAGAGTCGTAATGTTGTGAAAATAAATACATGTCGAGATATGTTTAGCTTATGCCACAGGATGTATTGAAATGCAATCAATATCATAATCCTAATCCTAGTTATTGAGTTGCGTTTAATAATTTAATGTACGAACAATGTGCTGTTTGTGCAGACATCGCTTTATAATATGCTCCTTTGCAAGAAGAAGAGAGCGATTGGCTCATTTCAATTGACGATGAAAAACGATTGGTTATTATTTTTTGCCAGGTATGACATCACAGCTGACGCTGATTGTAACTTTTTTTTTGTTAAAGAGTTATTTTACTGCTGACAAAAAACCCGCTGCAAAAGCATGACATAACATTTATGTGCATGCCCATACATACTCTATAGAAAGAAATACATTAGGGTCAATCATGTTTCCTATCTTCAGTTGCAGTGTGGATAACACCTTGTCTCTTATCTGGAGCGTAAAAGTACCTGCTTGACAGTATCATTAGTTGCAGGTGGCACCCTATACTTCCCTGCTCTCTGCAAATAATCTCAATCTCCTAACCTCTACCTACTCCCTAAATCTTCATTTGCTTTCACTTAGTCCCATGCTGTGATCGTTGAACAGTTGAAAGGTTGTTAAATGTGAGTGCTGGCCAGACTGCAGTCCAACTTGTTAAACTCTACACTGATGCTGGAGACAGATGCTTTCTGCGCACTCCCTCATTCTCTCTCTCTCTCTCGGGTAGCAGCCCACTCCGAGGCGTGGACTCCACAGCTGACTAGCAGAGGCCGTCATAAACGACTGAAAACAAAATCTTTTCACATCAGATAAAACCAAAGTTTGATGGTGTAAGAGCGTGCTGTAACTAATGTGTGTTGGCATCAGTGTGCTGCTGCATGTTTCCAATAATGATCAATTAAAATCTGGTGCAGCAAGGATGACAGACCCCCATAAAATTGCATCACTGTTCCCTAACACCCGTCTCTCTTTCAACCACCGCTCTCTCTCTCTCGTCCCCTCTCTGTCCCACCCCCCTCTCCCTATCTCTCTTACCCCCTCTGTCCCACCCCTCTCTCATCCCACTCTCACTCCTCGTCTCCCTCCCTCCTCCCCACCCCTCTACTCGTTCTCCCCCCTCCTGCCCTCCTCCCAACACCTTCATGTCCCCCTCTCTCCCAACATCAGGTCTTGCCTCGCCCTCTCCCAGAACCCTCACCACCACCACCACCACTAAAACCATCATGGCTGTCCTCCCATCTCTCCAACGGGCGCTGATCAGTGTGTGTTTCCTGGCATGCCTGGTGACGCCCATGCCCGTACCCACCGACGCGCCCACGTGCACGCCTGACGAGAGCGCGCACTACAGCCTCACGTTCACCGGCAAGTGGACACAAGACGCCTTCCCCAAGCAGTACCCCATCTACCGCCCCCCTGCCCAGTGGTCCAACCTGATTGGTGAGTTTCAAGGAAGCAATGTTGTTGTTGGTGGTTCTGGATTGAATAACATTTCCTTGCTTTATGATTGGATGAAAAGCTACAGGAATTCTGTCCAGTCTCTAGGTTCCCGTAGGTGTTATTGAACATCTGTTACTTTTTATACGTTTGTATATGTGTGTTTATTGGCACCTTTCGGTCCATGTGTTTGTGTAGGAGAAGAATTGGATGAGGCAACGGTTTCACCTGCCAATAATTCCCACTACCTGAACTTACACTCACGTCAACACCTCCCACACCGGGGCAGAGTTTAACCATGATCCTCCTGTGCTCTCTCTCACTCTCTCTCTCTCTCTCACTCCTCTCCCCACATCTATTCTCTCTCTCCTGCTCTCTTCATGTCCCTCTCTCTCTCCACCCATCCCCTTCCTCTCTAATCACCTCTCTCTCTCTCTCTCTCTCTCTCTCTCTCTCTCTCTCTCTCTCTCTCTCTCTCTCTCTCTCTCTCTCTCTCTCTCTCTCTCCCTCCCTCTCTCCCTCCCTCTCTCTCCCCCCTTCCCTATCCTCTCCCCCCTCTCCCTCCCCAGGGGTGAGTCACAGCGTTGACTACCACATGTGGCGGCGAGGTGACTTCACCAGTAACGGCGTGCGGGAGTTCACGGAGAAGGGGGAGGCGTGGACCCTGATGAAGGAGGTGGAGGCGGCCGGCCAGCGCGCCCAGAGCGTCCTCGGGGTGTTCTCCACGCCCGCCGTGACGGCCGGGAGTGGACAGGCCAGTGCTGAGTTTGAGGTCTTCGCCAGCAACCCCTATGTAAGCCCCCCCCCCCCCCCCCCCCAAGCACCTGTTTCTATTCAGTCCCGCCGCAATCCCTCACATGACATGTCCCTACATGACCTTCTAACGGACGTTGCGTCACACACAAACAAACACACCCACATACACACACACAAACACACATACCCATGCACGGACAAACCAACATACACACACACGCATACAAAAATGCTTAAAATGCTTAAAATAAAATAATGCTTCACACACACACAGACACATACGACTATGCACAAATTGCACATAGACTCACACAAACATAGACAAACACACACACACACACAGAAAAATGCAAACACACACACACAATGTCACACAAACACAGGCAAAAATAAACTCTCACACACAGGGGTCTAATTGAAGCCCCCTTGTGAGCATGTGCCAAAGGGGACGCAAAGGTGAAGCAAAGGTGAAAGGTAAATCCCATCCCAGTTTGACAAGGTTGTGAGACACTGTATTTCAAGACCTTCACCAGAGCCAATCTTCGACCATAAGTATCTAATACGGTTCATCCGAATTAGATTATATCAGATGTTAGAATATAAAACAAAGATCTAGACAGGTTTTTTCATGTTGTTTTCTGAAGCTTGTCCAAACACGATCGGAAACAATGCAGTGAGGTTTGTTCTCAGCCATTCCCCGAGGACCTTGCTGTGTAACTGGCTTGTTTTGACAGAACTTTTGAACCTAAAACAAGCTGGCCATTAAATTAAGCGGTGGGTCGTGAGAGACAGATGCCAGTAAGGATAGAAAGGGGAAGGATAAAATAGGATGGAGGACGACCACCTAGGCGGTTAGTGAAATGTTTTCGCTGGTACGTCCAAATCAGTGCAATTGACGAAATATATTTTAGTCTGATATTGATTTTACTTTTGTAATATTCCCTCTGACTTTAGAACTAGAAAGTAACTCTAGACCCTGATTCAATGTTGAAGAGAAACCCTGATTCCACGGTGAATTTTGTCCCCAGAATTTGACAGTGACCTTTGACCTGCTGACCCAGAGACACATAAAGACAAATAGTCCTTTAAGTAATTGATGGCCCTTAATAAACGAACAAATAGTATAACATCTCTCTCACTCTCACTCTTCCTCCTGACTCCCTCCCCCCGCCCTTCCGACTCCCCCACTCTCTAGCTGTCCTTCATGGTACGCATCGTCCCCAGCCCTGATTGGTTCGTGGGCGTGGACAGCCTGGACCTCTGCGAGGGCGGCCAATGGAAGGAGAACGTTTCATTGGAGCTCTTCCCCTACGACGCAGGAACCGACAGCGGCTTCACCTTCTCCTCACCCAACTATGAGACCATCCCCCAGGACAAGGTCATGCAGGTCGGCCCAGGGACCTTCATCCCACACTCCTCTTCAGGCCATAATATAGTATAGCTTACTTGATACCGTCTACCTGATGGAGTTATTAGAGCGAGTGTTTCTCAATCTATCTGTCTGTGTACATGATCAGGCTCCTTCATAAGATTCCAGATTACATCGCTGGTTGACTAATCCTTTGACAATGGTGGTCAAGTCATCACAGTGCTGTCTATAGTCATAATAGAAGTAAAGAACTGTGCTGTTTGTAGCATACATTTCTTAATTCCTTTCCTTTAATTCACCAGCCACTCTTTTGAAGCAAATTACTTTGAAACCACTAAGCCTAAATTGTTAAACTATTGTATCATAAGCAATTATTTTACAATGCATTGACTGCTATGCCATCAAATTCTATTTGCTTCACCCAATGCACCGACACAGCAAAACCATCCTTTATCGTCACCTGTCCTTCACAGCCGACATGATCAAAATGGCCTCCAAAAAACCACCAGAACCTCACTGATTCTGATGGTTAATCTCCTACGCAGATCACCTCCTCCTCCCCCAGCCACCCTGCCAACTCCTTCTTCTACCCACGCCTCAAGCACCTCCCAGCCATCGCCAAAGTGACGCTGACCAAGACAAGGAAGACCAATCAGATCATCAGCCTTCCAGCGGAACCCACCCAGTCAAACCAACTGCCAACCGACAACGAGATTGAAGAGAAGCACATCAGTAAGTTACAAAGCCTTCCGGCCGTTTGCCATTAAATAGTGTTTGACCCCTTACCTGTGCTCCAAACAGCACGGGGGAGATCTAGAGGGGAGGGTTTGGTTAAGGTTGAGTTGAACTGTTGAGTGGATAAATGACCATCTCAGCCATTCCTCGCGTGCGGTTCTATCAAACAGACGTAAAATGTAGGCCATTGACAATGAAAACTGTCAGTTTTAAGTCAAGATGGGTAGCATATATTAAGGCGGACCAAACACATGGTATATTGAGTCTGAATGCTTGAAAGATTGGATCAACACCTAAGATAACAAGTTAAGTGCCAGAAGCTGCTACACTTGGCACATGTGGTTGTATTCTCATTCACATGGAACAATTTACGCATTGACATGGGAAGAAAGGAACTTCAACACCCTGGAAATTTCTCCTAATAAATTGAGTATGTCAGCGTGTCTCTCGCTGAGTAGGTCAGATCCCCCAGAATAGGAAGCAGGAGTTTCTGTGTTTAAAAATGTGCTGGGGCTCTGGGTTTGACTAAATAAGCTCATTAGCTGTTCCCAAGGCTAACAGTCTGCTAACACCAGCTTCAGTGGGTCAGCAGAATCCCAATGGAAAAGGTGATGGAAAAGGTATTTTCAATAGCTCGGACGAGATATGCAGATCTATGTCGGCCCCTATATGCAAACAGAAATCTTGGATATGAATATTCATCTTCATCAGTGATTCAATCCCTTTTTTCAATAGCTTAGCTTAATGGCTTAAGTTATTTAATTGAAGTAAACCTAGCAATCCTAAATCTTCCATGTGTGACAAATTATATTTGCTCTACATATTAGCTGTTGATATTCCCTTTAAGAAAGGACACACTGTCTGAGGCCTGAACGGAATTCAAGACTGGCATTTTAATTACTTTTATTTATTCATCATAAAGTCTTTATAAGCAGACTGAGGTGGAAAAAGTGGGCAAGGCGTGTGACAGCACCACAGGGAAGGGAAATCAAAGCCATCCATTGGTGGACCGTGGTTTTATTCCGACATGACATCGCGCCACACCATCATAGTCTGTAACCATGGCTACCTGTCAACAAACACACAAGACATGCATGTGTGGTGGCCAAGAAAACGGTCGGGGTCTCCAGGTTTTCTCTTCACTTCAAACTCCTTCCTTCCTTCCTTCCTTCCTTCCTTCCTGACTTCAGTTCCCTGTCGTTTCATCCCCTCTTCTCTCCACCCATCCATCCAGTATATTTTATGACCCCCCCCCCCCCCCTGAGGATAGGGAACACAGGGTGGTGGAATTGACCAAATGTTTTTGGGGTTTGTTTCTTGTTAATCACAGATCGCTTATACAATGCCTTGCGTCAGTTGAGTCAGAGCGTGTCACGTTAACCTCCGACGATTCAACATCTCTTTGTCGGTCAGAGCGACCTGCACAGTAGATCTGAGCCCATTCATGCTTGAAGATGTCGACTCTAACCTCTTGTCAAAACCTCCGTCTGTCATTTCGTCTTCCCTTCTCTCCTCCTCCTCCTCCTCCTCCTGCTCCTCCTCCTCCATGGCCGTCTGCTATTCCACTCTGGTCCACGAGCCGCTGTCTGCGATGCCTATCAATGTTTTTATAAGATCATCCCACCGTGGGCGAGCGAGCCTGGCCTAGCACCGGATTAGACACAGAGAGAGAGAGGAAGAGGGAGGAAGAGAGAGAGGGAGAGAGAGAGGGGGAGAGGGATAGGGAGAGAGAGAGGGAGAGAGAGAGAGAGAGGGAGAGGGAGAAAGAGAGAGATACAGAGATAAATCGCACAGAAAAATTATGACAATACCAGACAAGCTTAAAAGCTATGTTCAACAACTATTTTAAACAAACGGCTTTTTTGGCAAAGAATGGCTTACAGGAAGAGATGCAGTGCTATGATTGAGGGTATGTGTGCTTGTGTGTGTGAGTTTGAATATGTGTGTTTGTGTGTGTGTGTGTGTGAATGCGGGTGTTTGTGCGTGCGTGTGGTGTGTATGTGCTTGTGTGTATGCAGCTGACTTGGCTACTCAGCATTACATTAATGATAAGAGATGTGGTTTTAAAGGGTGATTCAGCTTTAATTAACCAGATGTACTCCAACTGTTTACCTTCAACCGACCCAATTGTTGCCAAGAAAGCACTTCTTAATGGCAACCTAAGGAATTCTAACATTTACCAGACTGTACTTTAATGGTTTTTGATTTTATATTTAGCAAAGATAAAGACTCACATATGAGGTATACACATATGGCTTAATATTGCTACATTGCAATATCCTAGCTAAATATTTTAGCATTCTAAGAGATAAAACAATAGAAAAGTGAAAAAGACAGCCAACTAAACATAAACGTACACCTTTCTAAATTATTCTATACTATATTGCAAGTATTGATTATTAAACCCTTATAATGGCTTTAAAATTAGTAGCATTCTAGGATAACTGGTTCTTAAGGTTTTTTTTGAGAATTATTGAATTTAGTTATGCCTTCCCTTTTCTGCAGAAACTCCCCTGGATTGCGAGGTTTCCCCATGGTCTCCGTGGGGCTTGTGCAAAGGGAAGTGCGGAGACTCGGGCGTGAGGCACCGCACACGCTACGTGCTCATGCACTCGGCCAACCACGGAACGGCCTGCCCTCTGCTGGAGGAGGAGAAGAAGTGCACCCCCGATAACTGCTTATGACTAGGCCAGGGACAGAGGGAGGAAAAGGAGAGAAAGGAGAGGACGAAGCGGAAGGAGAGAAGACAGGGAAAGGGGAGGAAAGGAAAGGGGAGAGTGAGAAACAACAGGAAGCGCTCTGCGTTGACTTCCCATCTGAAAGTAGTGTAGAGTTAAAATCATTGTTGTGCATCAGAAAGGATGTTTGAGGGAATACCAACCCTAAAGACTACACCTTCAAACCCCTAAAACTAAATTAGTGTACCAGGAACTATTTAAAAGGATGCAGAATGTGGTTTGCTAGCACCTTATTTTGGTTCCCCCGAATCTCAAACAATGACAAGTTTATAAAAATGCAAAACTATAGTCTTAACACAGGAGGATAAGGTGCTCATATGGTGCTTCACAATTTGAAATATGTTTTTAGAGTGTTTCAAATGTTTTTAAATTGACTGTGGTTGTTTTCCTCAGGACAAAGAACACATTTATTTACAGGATTTTAACCTGTACTGTACAGTTTTAAAGATTACAGCAATATTTCATATTTGTCTTTGTTGTTGTTGCTTATTGATGTATCACAAGTGACTTTTTGTAAAATAGTCAATTATAATTCTGTTTATAACTGTGTATATGTGTGTATGTGTCTATTGTCAATAAAATGTAAATACATCTAACAAGAGCAATGAGTATTGATATCAAGTATTCAAAGTATTTTGACAAGCAATGATTTAAACACACTAAACTCTATTGTGAGTATTAGGCCCACATGACACATCAGTTGTTTTCAATATGAAACCCCTCATAAAAAAAGCAACCATTATGATTATTATCCAACCAAATCCCATATTCACTAACTCACAGAGACGCAACACAAGAAGAACACAAGTTTTCTCTTCTCTGGCGAGCCGCACCACAGCAAGCCAATGGGTAAAACAGACCAGGATATCTCGCTTTATAGACGGCTGGTACGCCCCCGCGCGGCGTCGTACGGTAGCTACTGCATGACGCTGAGCGGGGGCGTACCAGATTGAATAGCCATTCGGAAAACCCTTTTAAAGGCTCCTTCCGCCTGGCTTCGTTCATAAAACAAGGACATGGAAGAGGATTATGACTCATATAGAGTAGCGGGTTCAACAGGAAAGGAGAAGCCATGGTTTTTTGCTTGGAGGATAACTTTTGTTTTAATTGGAGAGGGGTACAATAAAGGGTACAACTGTAAAATGGGGTAGGTCCCCAAGTAGAAGGGCTGACACCTACTTGAGTGAATATCACTAAATATAAGTGACTGTGGATATTAGAAAACCTTCCATCTATAAACTAGACACTTAAAGCATATGACTTTCAACCAAAAATACAAAGATAAAAGGGTCTGCTTAAAATAGTAATTAGTAATGCAGTAGTGACATCACTCATGCTGGTCAATGCGTTTGAGGGGTACCAGTGTCCTTTAATCTCTGACTCTATAGGCTCCTGAGTTGACCAATCACATCGTCAGTAGAATGCCTTGTCACTACAACAGCACCTGGGATTTTCTCACACTGGCATTTTCCAACGCAGCCTTTACGAGATAACAACCGTACTGTAGCCTAACATTTAAGAATTCTACATTGATCACATGTGTGAAACATATGGAATACATCAGCCGAGAACAATACTTTTAACTCATATATTTTGTAGTTCAGTAAATAAGTTGTAGTTTTGGATGAAAATGAGTTTGCGTGGAGTGGCGTGTTGCCTGCTGAGTTACCTGGTGCTGGTGGAGGCCATGTTTATGGACCTGGGAGAACAGGAGGAGAGATGCATAATAGAGGACATCCCTGAAGGCACGCTGGTGACAGGTGAGTCCATGGGAGAGAGAAGTCGAGAGAACAATGCATCAGCAAATATTGTAGTATTTATCTGACTTAGATAATGCTAGTCTTTTCATTTCCTCATTGAAAATAAAGTTATTATTAAGCACATGGAAACATGTATGAATAGTGTGCGTGTGTGTATGTTTGTATGTATCATTTGTGTGTGTGTGTGTGTGTGTGTGTGTGTGTGTGTGTGTGTGTGTGTGGGTTTGTGTGAATTCCCATAAGGGTACTTCCTCCTAGAGCCTTGGGATCTGAAGCAGAGTTCAGGTCTACCTCGAATGGGTATGACCACCACGGTGCGAGACCCTGGCAATGAGGTACCACACTCCAAGCACATGCTAGACACCAGACCAACGAGACCCTTTAAGAAAAGTGTTCCTATTCACCAGACCCATCTCTCTATCTCCGTGCCTTACCCCTCTATTTCTAATCCCCTTTGTCCCCTGACCAACCATGTAGTGATCTCGTCCCATCAACCACTTCTAATGGCCAGTTGATGGTCTAGTTTTTGAGCTCTAGATACGTTTTAGAACATTTATAAATGTTGTCACCTGTCTGTGCGGTGTGTGGCTGGTCTGCAGGTGTTGATGACCAAGCGTTACGGGAAACACGGTAAATTCACCTTCACCTCTCATGCCAGTGGACAGCACCTGCTCTGCTTCCAAACCAACTCTACCAGCTTCTCTGTCTTTGCCAAGGAAAAGCTT
This sequence comes from Gadus chalcogrammus, assembly GCF_026213295.1. Lineage (NCBI taxonomy): Eukaryota > Metazoa > Chordata > Actinopteri > Gadiformes > Gadidae > Gadus > Gadus chalcogrammus. The sequence goes on along the minus strand of NC_079421.1, from coordinate 21,379,739 downwards.
GTGAGAAACACACGCACACACACACACACACACACACAAACACAGTCGGACAGGCACACACATAAACATACAGAGACACACACATAGACAGACACGTCAGACAGGCATACACACATAATCAGTCAGACACACACAGACAGAGAAAACACACACACAAACAAACAGACTTGCTCATCACCGCCTTTGCCAAACAAAAATGATCTTATGCAAGCAAAGGTAGGATTTTGCTTACATATTTAGGGTTACCTAAACCACAACCTCATGTTTATCTACGTGCCTATACGTGCATGTATCTTACTGTGTCTCTGTGTGCTTGTGTTACGTGTGTGTTTGAGTGTGTGTGTGTGTGTGTGTGTGCTTGTGCGTGTGCGTGTGTGTAGAAACTGCATTTGGATGTTCAGATGGGAGAACATCCCATTGAGAGAGGCTCAGAGAAGACCAAGGAAAACCTGCACACTATGGAGGAGTCTCTGAATCATATGATTGATCAGATGATGTACATCACCAGGCAGCAAGACCAACAAAGGGTATTCATAACTTATCATGAATGATATCTGTCCTGTCTAGCTAGAGCATAGCAATATATATGCACTCATGATATTGTGAAGCACTTTTACTACTTCATTTATTTGTAAGGGACAAAACGTACTACGTACTCTCTTCACTCTAGCCTGTTCTGCTGTTCCCTTTAGGAGAGAGAAGAGGTTTTTCGTCAAAACAGCGAGGACACCAACCGTAGTGTGCTGTGGTGGTCTGTGGTGCAGACAACCATCCTTCTCTCTGTGGGCTTCTGGCAAATGAACAGACTCAAAGACTTCTTCATAGAAAAGAAGCTCATCTGATCAAGTCCTTTAATATTATTAGGATCGCACATGTTGATTTTTATGCTTGATGAGCATAAACTGTTGGAATTAATAAATACGATTTTCTTTTTGCATTATAATGACCTATTATTAAAAACATATAGGCCTATCATTTATAATTAACATTTGTATGTGAACAAGAAAAATATGTATACATGTTTGCATCATGTTATAGGGTAAAAACAATAAAAATTATTCAGCCTACAGGTCAATTTTTTTTTATGAATAACACAATACAGAAAAGTATGAAACCAAACTTTTTATATTCAGCAAAAAATGTATATGTTAACTGTGGTTGTGATATATTTACAATATTCACACAGGCTAATCAAAAACGAGCATTTATCTGAAAATGGAACATACATTCTGTATTAGTTTATCTATCCATACTAACTAGGCCTATGATGAAAATCTCTGGCTTAGCTATTGCGCCTTAATAAAGAATGGAACAGGCAAACTTGCCTAGTGTGAGTGCGCCCTCCACTGCTCCGAAAGGCCGTGGCCTGGGCACGATTGCTCCTTCAGACTACGTCATCCAGCTCACGTTGCGTATCCGCCCGTGTTCGCGTCTCATCTCATTATCATCTGTACTTTGGCCACGGGCCCACGGCACACCTCTCCCAAGTGTGCCGTGGTCAAGGCGCTGTTCCGTGCTGGAATACGGATAGCCTGGTCCTGGTCACACTAGCCAAACGTTCTAGACTTTAGTATGCAAATGAGCTCGGGCACGGGGCCGCGGCCCTAGTGTGAGTGGCCCCCGATGACGGTCCGCTATCCAGAGGCTAGCTAGCTACTCACACACAGCCGGTGATCCTGAAAGAGCCGTTATCTGGCTCACACTGAGTCAAGTTGCGACAAACTTAGGTCAACAAGCGACCTGTTTCCCTCCCAAAATTGTTGCTTTATCACACAAAAGAACAAGACGTACAATTTTCGTTTAGTTCGTATTGTTTGTTTTGTTCGTTCTGGTGATAGCAGAGCGTTTTTTTTCACTCCACCCTGGCTTAGTCTTTTACCTCGGAGGTAGCCACACAGCTCACGCTAGGTTCGGGCTTTCTTTCTCCTACCGTCCTGATGAGGTGAACACATTTAAAGTACCACCAGAACATGTCCAACTGGATCTGCTGCAACTCCTGCTTTACGGCTCCCAGTGTTGAGTGCCTGCTGGCCGTCACCAGCTGTGGTCATATTATCTGCAATGTATGTTTTCAGAAAGGTAAACATGCACAAAACATTCCTACACTAACATTCTTAACATTTTAAGCTAACGTCAGTCCTTTCATAATGTAATCACAATTTATTACTCATGGCATTTTATTGATTGAGTATTTAACAAAACATTTTTTTCTATAGGAAAGCCAGGGGAGTGCTTAATATGCAAAGCTAAATGTCAGGTATCTCCTCTCTCCGATAAGGTTAGCACCATAACTGTGACTTGTTTGATTGGTTTCCAATAACGATTAGCTAGTATATTTTCCACATTCATGTATTTTTGTCTTTGCATTTTTAACCCACATAACTTCATTCAAATGATCATTCCAACTGAACTAATTAATAAAGAAAGTCATGTTGTTGGTAACATGGTGATGATGAGCTGTAACGTTGGGTTTGTTTTAACAGAGCACATGTGAGGTGAAGGCTCTGTTCTCTGACGTCAATGTCCTGGCAACCAAATACTTAAAAGAGATCAGCAAGGTTAGACTGGATAACCTCAAACGAAACAAACAGTATTGATGAGAATTTTCACATATTTATCCGACAGGTGGAATAAATCATAATGATTTATCCAATTGGGTTGTTTTTACGATGTATATGTTATTAACTAGCTGATACACTATTCAAGTGGATTGTCATGTCATTTTTAGTCTGTCAAGAACATAACATTGCAGGAAAGTAAGTAAACAATAGAGATTGTCAAATGCCCAAAAAATGGTTGATTTAACACTTTTTTTTTCTCAGTGATGCCGCAGTAGCGACCGGTTAATCCAACATTAATCCATGTCCCCAGGTGCTCCTGTTCCAGGCCAGACACCAGAATAGACTTCTGGCTCACTACCAGCAGAGGGTGAGCAAGCCTCTTCTTGGATAAATGTATTTATCATGGTGTCTGGTTGTGTGTGTGTGTATGGGTTTGTGTCCGTTGAGATTATTATTTTATAAGTAAGAAATAAATTTACTGAATTTAAAGGAACAAAGCTAAACTCTTGATTGTTGAAACTCATGGACTTTCAACGCTCTGCAATCTCTTCCTCCTCCTCCTTCTTCTCCTTCTCCTTCTCCTCCTCCTCCTCCTCCTTCTTCTCTCCTCCTACTCCACTTCCTCCTCCTCCTCCTCCTCCTCCTCCTCCTCCTCCTACTCCACTTCCTCCTCCTTCTCCACTTCAGAATGAGAAACTAGAAGAAGCCCTGGTGAAGATGAAACAGGAGATGCAACAGATGTCCAAGTAAACTGGCCCACTCTATCTCACATTGTGTTTTACTACTAATTAAAGTCCAATAAAAACCCTCTGCCTTGTTGCTTGTTCTCTCTGCATTTACAGACAACTCAAAGAGCAAAGCGTCTACATCTCAAAGCTGTCTCTTCAACACCAGGGGTAACTTTTATACGAATAAGGGAATTTAATTTTAACAAAATATGGATGCCATATTTCATGTTTTCCTCTCAATATTGGTCGTTCAATGATGATGGTAGTGGCAAAAGTTACTTTGTGTCTGAGTTTATTCATAGGTATAAAAATAACCTACCACTAGGTAGCACTGCTGGCTGATCTGCTCCTAACAGCATGCATGTGTTTTGTTATCCTTACCAACCCTATCAAGGGAGGAACCTGCTTTCTTAGTCGTATAAACCCCATGTTAAAGGTGTCTCATGACTTGTTTACTCCGGTGTCTCTGGTTCCTGATCCAGTTCCACAGCTGTGTCCCCGATGGGTGTCAGCTGCCACACGTCCTGCATGTCCAATTCAGGTAAGTCATCATCTCATGGTTCCTCCTACTGACTCAATCAGGTACGTCTGGACCAACTTCAGTCAATTATGTAGCGCTAGGCACTAATTTAGCAATGTGACACAATATATGTGTAACCTTATATATATAGTACTGTATATACTGTCTGTAACCAGAGAGAGAGAGAGAGAGAGAGAGAGAGAGAGAGAGAGAGAGAGAGAGAGAGAGAGAGAGAGAGAGAGAGAGAGAGAGAGAGAGAGAGAGGAGAGAGAGAGAGAGAGAGAGAGAGAGAGAGAGAGAGAGAGAGAGAGAGAGAGAGAGAGAGAGAGAGAGAGAGAGGGGAACACAGAATAAGAGGTAGATGTTTTTTTGACTGCTTTCATATGAGTGGTGTTGTCCTTGATCAGTTCTCCACATCCCGTACAACTCCCCGGCCTCCCTGTCCCTCTCCCGACATCCTTCAACTGCAACTCTGTGAGTATAGCGCCCCCGCCTGGATATGTATAGTAGAACAAGCATTTTACAATATTCTATTTGACGTCAGCCACATACATTATTTGATCTATGCTCTATCGTTACAACCAACAGCCGAGATATTTCCTTAGTTAGATTGTATTTAGTTAATTGTGGTCATTCGCTATAGCTAAAGTTCCTTTTCACTGTAAGCGTAGCCCTTTAATAATCGAACAGATGTTTAAAGCGATGCTTAAAAATAAGTTTAAGGTCAGTTAAAAAGTGCATGGCCGTGACGATGCATGCGATTGTGGTACATGGTATCACTACAGAAACATATAATAGCTTCCAGTATGTACAATGACCACAAAGGATATGAATTGCAATGGGTTGAAGGGAATTTATTTTAACCTCTTGCTTCCCTCTCTGTCAACGCTCACAGTGTAATCCGTTTTGCTCTGCAAACTCTTTTTGGGGCATTTTGTTTCATGTACTTTTGTTTTTTTACAACCATCTCTCTCTCTCTCGCTCTCGCTTGCTTTCTCGTTTTTTTCTCTTGCTCTCTCGTTTTTTTTTCTCTCTCTCTCTCTCTCTCTCTCTCTCTCTCTCTCTCTCTCTCTCTCTCTCTCTCTCCTCTCTCTCTCTCTCTCTCTCTCTCTCTCTCTCTCTCTCTCTCTCTCTCTCTCTCTCTCTCTCTCTCTCTCTCTCTCTCTCTCCCCCTCTCAATGGCTCTAAAGCTCCCTTATCACAGCACAGAGCTGTGACAGAGATACAAAAGAAAAAAAGAGCTAGGGTTATAGTGACAGGGAGAAAGGTTGACTGGGGGGAGAGGTGAGCGGAGGAGGTATTTTGCAGTGCAAACAATCAGTATCCTGGCTTTAGTTCTCCTGGCTTATGTTAGTTTAAGTTGCCGCATTGCTTTACCTTGCCCTGAAGCTAGCTATCCACACACACGCACACACACACACACACAGACACACACACACACACACACACACACACACCTGAATAAGCAAACTTTTCTTGCTGTCCCGGTTGAGAATATGTTTTTCATTTTTATTTGCATGTGACGTTGACACAGGGGTGATTGACTTACCGGATAATATCCAAATCAAATGTTGTTGTTTCTCCTCAACATGACTGTACATAATTCTGAGGCAGCCAACATAGAAATCCTCTGGTGGATATGCGTCAGAGTATGAATATCCTGCCCAGAGGGCCATAATCTGTAACTGTTCTTCTGATTACTATATGTATATACAGTTTATTATACATATATATCATTTTATTGTGCTTTTTTTTTATTGATTGTTTTCGCCTCAATAAATCTAGACCGAGGAGGTCCTGCACAACTTAATTGAACTGAATTATGTCCAAAATAGATTGCTACCTGGGTGGGGGAACTGAAGCAGAGTTGAGTTAGAACCAGGTGGTCGCTAGTTGAATAAGGCCCGTTAACTAAACAAGACTGATGAGGTGGATTTGTGGCCTTCAGGGTGGACCACATGGAATCAGATGGAAGACATCTGTTCAAAAAGGTAAGAATTGATTTGTGTCATTTCAACACATCCTTATTAAGACTTATTGGATAAACTGACCGTTTTTTTTGACCTACATTTAATTATTAGAAAACAGTTGGGACTCAGTTGTGAATAATTTATTTTCATAATTCAATACAAATATAAGAGCAAATTATTCTTATTCGTGTTTTGTACCTTTGCTGTGACATTTAGGGTCAAAATGTCCACGCCTGGGATTCATTTGATGTTGAAAGTTCATCAGATCTTGTTCTATAAATTAGTAGGTGAAAGTTTGCATTGATTGTATTTACTGTGTTTACTATCAATGCTGCTCCTGTCTCTCAGCCTGACACCAGACTGTCCCTGATCAGCCCTCCACAAGATGGCCGAATGGGTGAGTGGTTTCATTCACACCTTCACAGTCACTGCAAAACATACCACGTCACTTTTCTGCGAGTGCTTTGCATTATGGGATATTTTTTACTATTTACACATATTCTTTTTCCGTATGCTCTTTTCTGAAGTCATCCTCTATAGGGAATCCTAATTCCTCGTAGATTTATGGTTAGCGATACACAATGTTTATATAGTTGGTCATATAGAGACAAGGGAACCAAGTTGGTGCCAGCTAGGGTTTAATTTATCGTATCCTCATGACCCTGTCATAGGCCACTGACTTTGAGGTCATCTGGTAAATTAATCCAGATGTTTCCCTCATGTCAATGTTTTCCCCATAACTCTCTATCTGGTCCTTTCTGAGGCACGTGATTGTTTTGTAGTGTGCACATTATGGGGGCATAAGTGCATGTGTTGTCGGTAAACATTCAGGCATAAGAAATGATTAGCAGTTGACAGAGGAGGTAGGGGTTAACTGCTGTTGGCTTTGTTCACACTGCTAATAATAGGACCAGGAAGGTTTCAACTTATGTCTTTGTGTTGGCTTATTTATTGATCATCTCCTAGATCATCTGGAAATTTATTGTAATACATTTCCTTACTGCTCTTTAATAGCTTCAGTTTGTCGGCCTCCTAGCCAGCACTTCCGCAATAAAAACATATACTAGAAACAAATACTTAAAATCTTCTTAAAAACATCTCCAACATCCCTCTTCTGTGAATGTCTGCATCATAATCTGTAAAACTGATGAAAATGATTTCCTCAATTCAATTATTCCTACTGTATTACTGTCCTGTACTTCTGAGACACCCCCATCCCAAATAAAGGTGGATCGTGTTTATCTGTTCTCATTGGTCAGGTACAATCCCTCACCGATCATCCAATCAGATCACACTGGCTAAGCAGTCAATGCGTTCCCCTTCAGTCAGGTAACGGATCATCCTAAACAGATGTCTATCTTATAATTTATAAATGAACGATGATTGTAAACCACATAGCTATATATTTCTTTTGAAGCAATCAAATGTGTGTAACTTAAAGTTTGGTCAAAGTGTTTTGTAGTGCTACATTTCGAAAGGACTCGACATTCGCCACTCTATCTCTTCGACTCATTCTTCTTTTCTGGTGTTCCACCCCGCTCTGCTTTACCCTCAGTCGTCTCCAGGGAGCCATGGCGACCTCAGGGGTGTCATCATATGGGCGGAGCTCGGGGTGGGCGTCGCCCATCTTCAGATCCTCCTCCTCATTCAGATCATCTTCATCCTCCCTGAACTGCCACAATGTTAGCCCTGCCCACACACTCACACAGCCCTGAATGAAATGGAGATCAAAATCTAACATTTTTCTGTTACTGTAATTGATTAGGATGGATTTGGTGTGAGGTTCGAATCGGTAGTGCAGAATGCTGTCAGATAAACTGAGTTTGAGTTCCATGTCCTGTCAGGAAATGTCAAATAAATAAATATGGATGTGAATTTTTGTTCTGTGCACATGGCAATCGGTTTGGGGGTTTTATTGTGAAGGGTGAATATTACATATTATTCTACTTCATTTAAAGGGAAACTTCACCCATTTCCATTAAGCTTTGTATCGTTAGAAACACACTCATATTTTTGAACGGTCTAGCATCATTCGCTTATTTTCTGGGGAGACTGGAGAGATCCGTATCGATCTCCAACACTTCCTGTTTAAGATGACGCAATATGACGATTTTTGCGTAGAAGTAAATAGGAAGTGTAAGAGGGGAGGATTCTCGTAAGACTACAAACACAAGGAGGTGGGGGCCAACGAAGCTGTGCATCGTGGTGCATGGTGGGAGTTGTTGTCCCGGCAGGTTGCCCGCTGACTTGTCGGTTCTACTTGCTGCTGACTGAGCACAGCGTCATCAAATAGTAGATCAATACGCTGCTTGTATTTTTTGGAATACTTGATTCTGATTGGCTACAGGGTGTCCATTAATCCCTGATATATGGACACCTGCAAGTATTCTCAGTCAAATTCTCTGTTCAGCCTTCAAAGCGAGAGCTGGTAAATTGTGAAAATGCATTAAACTGTAATCAGGCAACGCGGTTATATGCTATAGACCCTAGAGTATCTGTGGTATAAAGGCTGGGACGAAATTCAAAGTATAAATATGTACACTTTATGTTGAAGGTATAGACCGTGGCGATTCCCATTGAAACGAATGGCGCGGGATTATTCTTCAAAATGAAAGCTGGTAAATTGTGTAAAATGAATTAAACTGTAATCAGACAACGCTGTTATATGCGATAGACCCCAGAGTATCTGTGGTATAAAGGCTGGGACGCATTATAAATATGTTCAATCCATTACATTAGCTCTCTGGCTCATAGCTCAGCGGACCAGAATACCTCCCGTTGCCAAGTCTTAGCTAAGGTCCGTCCTATTTACTGGGGGAGTGAACAACATTTCCGTTGCATAAGAACCTTACGGGAGGGTAATGATTGTTCCAGGTATTAGTCAAACCCTCAGGCGTTACCAGGGAAACTAAATTATGGCGTGTGAAAAACTTTATATCTGGAATGTGAAACGCATGAAATTATAAATGAATGATGTTAATTTATTTTCTTTGGTAAGTGACCATGGTATAAGCGGGATAATGCCCTTCGAGGGGTCCAAAACATGTTTGATCGATCGCATTTAAAGGGGACTACTTTGTGAGAGAGATGAAACAGAGTATACATTTATTAAGCATGCTATACGAATAAGAAAAGCATAATGATTAAAGTATTTGATTTGTTTTATTATGTTTGCAAGCACGAAGTAGAATAAAAGGGATAATCACCCCAAAGCAGGGCAATAAACAGTTTGATATGCCCGGCTTGTGGAAGGTTACCACCGTCCATGAGCCGGGCTTATCAAAATATTTATTGCCCTGCCTTGAGGTGATTATCCCTTATTTACGTATATTTGAGCAAGCTCTTTTTAGAGAGGCAAGTACACAGAAATACAAAGTTAGTAGCATCAAAGAAAGGTCCTATTTAAAGGCCCTGGATATACCTAAAACATAGGTACAATATAGGGTACGACATAGTCACGGTGAATAACACGCTCTCAGTGGGATAATGCACACGCATCACATGGCATTGTGGAACATTAGCAGGGGGCCTTATTCTAAGTCCTGCACCCTAAGGCCTCCTATGACCATAACCCTATCCTGTGAGGCAAACTATCGCTTCATCACTAGAGCCTCACAATCCAGTTGACTCCATTTAACTGCCAATAAGTTCAAGGGTTCTGTTCTCTCCAATGTAATCAAATGAAATAAGGAGGGCGTTTTATATTTACTCTTTCAACCGGAAATGACAATCAGTCGAGAATTGGACGGTGGTTTTTGAGAAAAGGGATATCAGCAGATGTCATCAACCATGAGGAAAAGCTGAGACAATTCGGGGTGGGTGGCACAAACAGCTGTATGTGTCTAGACAGGTCCTTCTCCCCCCCCCCCCCCCCTCTCTCTCTCTCTCTCTCTCTCTCTCTCTCTCTCTCTCTCTCTCTCTCTCTCTCTCTCTCTCTCTCTCTCTCTCTCTCTCTCTCTCTCTCTCTCTCTCTCTCTCTCTCTCTCTCTCTCTCTCTCTCTCTCTCTCTCTCTCTCTCTCATGGTTACTGTAGGCATCTATTGAGTGGGGCTTACTGTATGTGGTTCTGCGTGGGCACTCTAAAGGTGTATGCATTCAATAAGAGTGATTTTAATTCAATTTAACTTGTACTTCTTGGCACTAGAAGTGATGTGTATGTGCATGCATCATGGTGTGTGATGTTTGCAGTCATTAATTGTTTGTGTATTGTGTACAAAAGAGTGTGTGATAATAGATTGTGTGTGTGTGTGTGCATGCGGGTATGTGTGTTCGTGTGTGTGTGTGTTTGTGTGTGGGTGACGTGTCCTTGTAGTTGCACCATCGTTTGTTTGCATGTTGCGTGTAGATGTCCCAAGGGGGCCTGTGTGTGTGTGTGTGTGTGTGCGTGTGTGTGTGTGTGTGTGTGTGTGTGTATGTGTGTGTGTGTGTGTGTGTGTGCGTGTTTAGGTTTAACACAGGGCCAGTACTGCTGATGTGCTGTGTGTTCCGGTGGGGTCTGAAGACGGTTTAAACTCCACTTAACAGAGAAACAGCTCCCTAAGGCTCTATACGCTGCCAACCTGTCATAGACTGACAGAGAGAGCACTAAATCATACAAACATATCACACCCCCACACACACATTGGAGCAAGTCCATAGTTACACACACACACACACACACACACACACACACACACACACACACACACACACACACACACACACACACACACACACACACACACACACACACACACACACACACACACACACACACACAAATAGACTCCTTTGACATTACAAGTGATTATTATGGTTAACAGCCCTGAGCCAGGCCAAACTGTCGAGTGTGTGTTTGTGTGTGTGTTTCTCACTTTCCCTTACAACACAAGCTCTCGCTCTTTCTCATATAACGCATGCACGCACGCATACACGTGCACACACACACACACACACACACACACACACACACACACACACACACACACACACACACACACACACACACACACACACACACACACACACACACACACACACACACACACACACACACACACACACGTTCTAACAGAGTTTGGCCTGGCTCAGGGCTGTACAAACGAGGCCTGCCACTTCAGAGAACTAAAGAAAACGTTCATGATGTCAGCAGTGATTATTCAGAAGCGCGTTCCCACAGCTTGTCTTTCTCCCCCTCCCCCTTCCCCCCTCCATCGTATTCCCCGTTCCGTTAAGAGCTCCTCTTGGCTTATTCTCCGGCACATTTCACACTTTGTCGCTCACTACTTCACTCTTGCACCTTCAGTTCGGTACATGTAATCCTTCGCAGCCCCAAGGCAAGACAAGACACGAACATAAATGATTTCACACCAAAGCTATTTGTATGTTTGACCTGCCTCTCTACTGCTCCAGCTGTAGCCTGCTGTGTTCCTACATTATACGCTCCACGCTATCATTTCTTGTTGACACAAAAAGGGGGGGGGGGGGGGGGGGAATCATGCTAATAACGGCCTGTCAAGTTGTCACATTACCGGAGACGTTAACGGAGTAAAACTCTATTCTGGTTGTTCTGCGATGCTCCGCGCGGTGTTCTTTCCGTGTCGCGCTCATCTTCACCCCACTTATCAAGAGGCTCTTACGCGCCGAAATAGAAACGAATGCCTGTCCAGGCAGGAATACCCTATTCTTCTATTTGTACCTTGCCATGCGATTTCCATCTAATGCAGATTTGATGATCAAGGAGAAATAATCAAACTCATTTTGCTTTCACAATTAAGGTGCGCATCGAGGATCAAGTCTGCAGCATTTTTGGTCGGTGGTGCTGCTGATATTCTAACAATATTGGACTTTATTGTAAGTAATTCAACTGTTGTTGTTATCAGAGAAGGCCATGGGGTGTCGCTATTGTCCCTCCCACTTTAGCATGGAACTGGGATCTTTCTACAACAGCTGCCAGAGAAGGGGACTAGCTACTAACGTTATGGATTTGCTGCAGGATGTAGTAGGATAAGGAAGAGACGCTTGAGCACACACAGACGCATGCAGTCACACGCACATACACATTGACACACGCCCACAGGCAGGCAAACACGCACACACTCAAAACACACACACACACACACACACACACACACACACACACACACACACACACACACACACACACACACACACACACACACACACACACACACACACACACACACACACACACACACACACACACGCACACACATTCACAGCCATACTAGTTGCATTCGAGAGGAAAAGGTCAGAAAGGGGAACAGGTGTATGGCTCAATACACAGATGGCCCACATGTGAAGGCAGGCGTGCAGGGGCCTTTGAAGAGGCAGGCCCCCACTGTCCCATGCAGGCCAGAGTCAAGGAAAACTTCACTGACGGACAAGCATGCGTAAAAAAACCCTTGTGCTTGTTTATGTAATAAACAAGCATATCTGTCCCAGCCTCTCTCATTCTGTCTCTATCTGGCTCTCCCTCTCTCTCACTGACGCTATTTGACAAATTCTCCATCTCTGTCTCTATCTGTCTCACTTTGTCTTATATCACTAATCCTCCCCTCTGTCTCTATCTCACTCACTTTGTCTCTATCTCACCTCCCTCTCCCTCTCTCCCCCTCCCTCTGCCTCTATCTCAATCACCATGTCTCTCCCACTCTATCCCACTCACTCTGTCTCTGTCTCTCTCCCTTTCCCTCTGTCAGTCTATCTCACTCTTTCTCTATTTGTCTCTCTCTGTCTCCCGCCCCGGTCGAGGCCCTCACCAGCACACCCAGTCAGACTCCCCCAGGCAGGGCGTGCGCGGGGCGGGACAGACCCAGCCCAACAATACCGCGGCCAGGATGCTCCGCAGCTCCCTTCCCCTCCTCCGCTTCAGTTCCTTCTCTTTCTTCTTCCTTTTCTTCTCACTCCGTCCGTCCTGATCCCTCCATTCCGCCGGAAGAAGGTAAACACTGAGTGTGGAGGGAGGGAGGGAGGGAGGGAGGGAGGGAGGGAGGGAGGGAGGGAGGGAGGGAGGGAGGGAGGGAGGGAGGGAGGTAGAAAGTGAAAAAGTGAGGTTGAAAAAAGGAATCGAGTGAGGGAGAGAGAGACAATGGAGGGAGAAAGACAGTGGTTGGGGTGAGAGAAAATAAATAGGACAGGAGGGGAGGGAGGAAACAAGGAAAGAGAGAGAGAGAAAAGGGGGGAGGAAGAGGATGTAGGGAGGTAGGAGGACAGGAAGGTGAGAGCACAGAGGGAAAGGAATCAGAAAGGGAGGGATTGGAAGGTACAGAAAGGCGGAGCGAGGGCTGACTGGAGTACAGAGAAGGAGCCTCTTATCCAGGCTTTGTGTTCCGTGTTGCCCTGGTGTTAATGGAGGCTTTGTGGTGCGAGGATGAGCATCCGCCAAATGCAAACACAAAACAGACTGTCAATGCCAGCCAGGTGTCTTTTCTATGTGCCTTACCCAGCAGTGTGTGTTAGTGTGTGTGCGTGTGTTTGGTGTGTGCGTTCACATGTATGCATCTGTGGGCGTGGGTGTCTCTGAAGTTTTTGTGCAACATCCATGTGTTTCTTGTGCCTGTACCTGTGCATGTAAATGTATGTCCCAGGTGTTCTTTTGTGTGTGGGTTTGTATGTATGCCATGGCTATTTGACTATGTTGTTTGTGAGAGAATGGCTATGCCTGCGTGTGTTGGTATTTTACTATGTGAGTGTGTGTGTGTGTGCTTCAGAATCCGCGTGCACGCGTGTTTGCTTGTGCATGTGTGCGCCTGTGTGACATGAGTATGTCTTGTGTGCGGTCGCCCTTCATGGTCATGACTCCATTCACCTGTGCGCTCCCTTTCACAGTTAAAGCGCTTAACAGGCTCTTTAGAAAGGCTCTTGTTCAGCCCAGCTGCTGTTGACTCAACTTCGCAGGAATCTCCTCAACGGATTCACACCCTCCTGCCCAGTCAACCGCTTGGCCGACCCCTTCCAGAAACCCATCTCCAACAGGCCCCCTTCCCTCAGTCTCCTTCACCACCACCACCACCACCACCACCACCACCACCACCACCACCACCACCACCACCACCACCACAATATCTTCCCACAGTAGAGTCAGCCCCGAGGCCCAGAAGGTTTCCGGAAGATTTCTGAAAGGTCTCTAAAACTCTCACTCGGGCTGAATAGAAGGAACTGCACTACGACAACAGAGTGGCTGCATGCACAAAGACCATCACATGAGCACACATACCCACGCATAAGCACGTACAGACACATGCGCACACAAACACACGTACACAAACACACATGCGTACGAACGCATACATATGCATGAGAACTGACACACACACACACACACAGCCACACACACACACACACACACACACACACACACACACACACACACACACACACACACACACACACACGCAAACACATACTCATGAATACATGCACTTGCATGAACATACACACACAAATTCACATGCACACACACAAAAACGCACGTGCACACACTCAGTCACACACACTTTATGTATTTTTCTCATTATTATTATTATTCATATCATAATGTCCTCCAGACGGCTGTAGCTGATCCAAACCGTTCCGGAACGAGGCCTCTCCCCATCACAGGGTCTTAGCCTGAACACACGCAAGAGGTGGACTCTGAGGTTCCCATAAGACCCTAAAGCCCAGGAATTTCCTGAGCAGATCCTCCCAGAGCCCCGAAAGGGTGGAGGTCCCCTCCTCCTCCTTCTCCTCCTCCTCCTCCTCCTCCTCCTCCTCCATCCAGCTCCTCAGCCCAGAGCCTTGATGGAGCACCGGGCTACACAGGTGTCATGACATAGCGTGATTCTAGCCAACAACAGAACTAGCCATCCCACGCTAAGGCCAGGCTTTTGATACCTGCGGTCTAAAGGCCAGAGGATGCAGAGCAGAGGAAATCTTTGGACTCCTAAAAGACTATGGCTAACTCTTATACAATTGAGGGATTGTTTGTACCGATACATAACCTCACTAAACATCCTGCTTACTTTAAAAAGCGCAAGAAAAATATACAGCAACAACAACCCAAATGTGTGGTGCAAGCGTGTGCCATGCTACTTATTGTTTGCCGTTTATCCTTTTGAGTGTCGTGTATGTGTTGAAACTTTCTAAGAAAGTCAAATGACCTACAGATTAAATTGTGATATGGTGTACTCCTCCTATCATTCTTCAATGTCAACTCTTAACCTCTAGAAGAGGTTAAAGAGCCTTAGAAAGAGCCATCTGTTTACACAAAGATACTTGAGGGTTCTTTTTCTCACAGACAACGTAAGACACTTAGATTACTGGATCTCAGCGTTGTGGTTGGCGCTTATCCCCACGCGACCGCACCACTAACCAGACGACATCCAGCTGAACACACATAACCGCTTCAATGCCTGCATGTACCAGACAGCAGAAAACTATGTTCTTTCCACTGTTTGAAAATGACAACCGCAGCAGTGGCAGACACTTCCCAGGGACTGGGGAAGAAGCAGGTAGGTGAATGCTCTGCTGAACTGAAAGTACTTTTCAATGTAGGCTATAGGGCTTTAACTCTTGTCTGCCTGGTGTTGCCGTTCTCTTTTACCTTTTTTCTTTTGTACTAGAACCGGTCTGTTCTAGTTTGAACTTTGAAGCCACTTAAATGCCTGGTTGAAACAACAGACCCTGACGCTACTTTCTAGTTGAACAATATGCATGCAAATATTTACGCTTTTTTCAACTGAATAAACAAACATGCACTGAAATCGAAAACCATATGCCATTCATTTTGACTGTCACTATTCACATCAGTCAATATTATCAAAGGGCCTATGATTCGGAACTATGATTCTTGCCTGTTTATTAAACGTCCTAAATCTCGTACTGCCTCGACATGTTCTTCTATGTCATCACCTCTCGTCAGAAGGATGTGACCTCAACACATCTGTCAGCGAGGGGTTTCTGTTATCCCTCTCTTCTCCACCTCCCAACTCTTCACTCCTTGTCTTACTCAGTTTTTTCCTCCCGCACATCTCTCAGTACACAGACGATCAAACTCGCAAAGACGGATTCGAAAAGTCAGGATTAGGTCAGAATGAATAGGAGGTGTTGGGAGAAGCAGATGACACTTAACCTGTACGTCACTTACAGGTGTGCAGGAACTTCTGTACCCTCAGTCCTTTTGCTTCTGTCTAGGCCCACAAATGTCATTTTTATGTGGCTGCACATAGATTTCCAAGTGTTTATCAATATTCTCAATTTAACTTGTTTCATAAGTCTGTTTGATGGCTTAACTATTATTTATTTGGGCAATGCAATTCCGATCTTTTTACCAAGAACTGCTTTTTTCAGTGTAACCGCTTGAAACATGTCACAACCACCCCCCCCCCCCCCCCCCCCCCCCCCCCCCCCCCCCCCCCCCCCCCCCCCTCCATGTTCTTATTCGCGCTCGCTCGCCTCGCTCCTCTATCGCTGACACCGATCCATGCGCCTCCTCTTGCCGTCCTGTTCCTCCTCTCTCGTCAGCACTCGATCGTCCTGCTGCTCTCAGACGGATTGTCTTTCATCGGCTCTCCTCCCCTTAATGAGTCAGAGCGAGAGGGACAGAGGGCGGAGGGAGAGGACGCGGGGCCCTCACACTCTCTGTTCCGCACGCACCGCGTGTCCGTCTGTCAGCCCCCTAGACAGCCCTGCTGATAGATAAGGCCAACTGTTGCTCTCACGACTGAGGAGCTACAACTATTTAGGGACGGCCCCCCTCTTCAATCTGCCCCCTGGGGTATCGCTCCTTAAGCAACTAGGGGAGAAGGCTGCTTTTTCTTAAGGGGGTGGGTTTTGTGATTGTGTGTCTATGTGTGTGTGTGTGTGTGTGTGTGTGTGTGTGTGTGTGTGTGTGTGTGTCACCAATGTCTCTACATATATAAAGACACCCTGATCTACTTCACTTCTCACACATGTGTTTGTGAGGTGTGTGTGTTTGTGTGTGTGACGGGGATAGGCGGGGTTATGTAGGTCGAGTAGAGAGATCTGAATGATCAATCAGACAGAGAGAATGTTGGACAGACAGACAGACAGGCAACAGAGTCGCAACAGGCTGACAGACGGATAAACAGGCAAACACAATCTGGAATTATTACAAGGACCAGGAGGTTGATTTGTTACATTTTTAATGGTGATGAAAAGAACAGGTAGTTGCTCTAACACGCTAACTTTTCATCCTTAACAATGAGATACTGTACAAGATTGTCGATACAAAGATTATCGATAGAGTGTTGTATATTCCTGCAGCACATATAAATATCATACATGGATACATGTGGGATTTACCAAATAGCTTACAATAAGACTACATTGATCATGCGGCTACACTTTACTATTGGTGAAAAAACAGCCTTAGTGTTCGCGCCGATCACACATAAAATGCCCAATTATGTTACATGAAAGAGTTGTATCAGATGAGGATAAATAATAAGACGAAACAACGTTGATTTGAACACATTAAAAATATTGAAATTATTGGAGAGGTTTCAAACAACGTACAAAATAAAACAATAGACATGGCAACGTTTGTTTCAATACTAAAGATAATGTAATTTCATAGAGTCAACAGTAATAAGTGCATGAACATACATTTATCTGGCTATTTGGCAGTGATATAGCTTCAACACGTAACACCAGGGGCTCATCACCACGTTAAACAAACTATAAAAAATATAATCTAATTTGATCTTTTATTAAAAATGAGACATTGAGTAATAATTACTTAAACTATTATTGAACTGCTTTTCCTTTCGTAATGGGAGTAATATATAATACTCCATTGATGGATGTCAAATGCTTACTCAACTGAAAAATAGATTTCATAGCCCAGAATTTAGTTATCAACACCACCCTGTACAATAAATGAAATGTTAGCTATCAAATGGTGAATACAATCTCAATCACCAACTTTCTAAAACGTTTAAAGGCACAGAGTGTACCTTTGAAATAATGCTATTATTGAAGCAGTCAAGGGCAACAAATTAAATATAACATTCCACTGATGTATATAATGGTCTGGCTCATATACTACTATGGTCACCTGAGAATTCAAGAGCCAAAGAATAGTCCATTGTGATTGGCTGATTGGATCAAAATGTTCTGTGGGATTGGTTCGTCAGCTGAGGGTTTGTTCTAATGTAACCAATGAGGGAGCATGTTGGCTATACTGCAAATCCAATACCAGGCAAAATGGAGTTATCAGCGAACCCATTAATGATGTCCAAAAATACCTTTACACTTTGGTGCCAGAAATTTTAGTCATCAAACCCTGAAAACCCAGAACCTAAGTTTTCACATTCAACTTTTGAATTTGTTCCACTGTTCAGTTAACTGGACTGAAGAAAAAACCTTTACAATGACCATCTAGCATTAAAACTATGAAAGTTCCAGCTACAACCATCTGCGAGAAGCACGCTGCTATAGTGAAAGAATTGTTTGAGGGGTTCTCCTTTGGTCGCTTCACTGGTAGAGACGTTTATTGCTTTATTACAAACCAACGTAGGATTTTCAATGGGGTCAGCAGCTAAGCATCAGCTCCACTGACTTTGATATCAAATGCTGTAAATAAATGTGTCCATATGGCTCTCATTTGTGGGTTATAGTACCAATAATGATATATGTAGTTTAGTTCTAATAAACATGAATAGAATATTACTTACTTTTTTAAGTTCTCTCCTATTTTTAACAAATACATATATTTTACACATATCTTTAATTTGTGTTGGTTTTTATAGCATTTTTACAATACTTTTGTCCTTCACATACAACATCAATACAATAATGGAGGCCACTTTTTAAAATGTCTGTACACGAACGACAGCGCAACATGCAATCTCCGTTCACATATTTCACTCTTTTATAGTTTCTCTGTCGTAGCGTTGATGGAAATGTGTGTTCTGTATGATTCACCGCCTTGTCTACTGGACATCTTGCGGGGGTTAATGCTGGACCCTTCTGCCTGTTTTTAAAATAAAGAAAAAAGAAAAAGTTTGAAATGGCTGTAACTCTCTTCTCTCAACCCCTCTAAATCTCATAAGAGGGTGACAAGAGCCTGCTACATATCTAGTGATTCCACAGCAATCCCAGAAATCTGGAAACAATTTCAAGCGGGCTTCCTTCTCCACTGGCTCCTCCATCTCTTCGCTTAGCGGCTCGAGGAGCGCTCGGTTCTGACAGGGGGCGGAGATCCGATATCCCTGATCTGTCTGCCCAGCCCCCTAACCCTCACCCCCCCCCCCCCCCACCCACACACACACCCTCAGCCACACACACCCCCCCATCCCCGCTCCCGTTTCATTCAAACGCTGGCGGGTGTCAAACAAACTTGAGAAGTAGACAACGAGGAATGGGAAACGGGGCCTTTGCACCGGGAAGTGAGTCTTGCAAACCCACAACGCCACCAGAGTGCTCTTTTTGAGGGGTGGGGTGGGGTGGGGGGGGTTTACAGGGTCGCTGCAGGCCCAGACCGCGGCGTCTCCCAACACGGACGCAATGCCTTGATCTGGTTCGGGCGCCTCCTCGGCTGAAGGGGTTCGCTGCTCTCGGTGCGCCTCGTCAGGTGTGGAAGTCGTGGACGATGGAATATAGACTCTAATCCTCCACAACGAATGACTGCTGGACATCCACTGCACATATTCCGCACACTGTATCGTTCTTTACTTTGGACGAGACGGTTCGTTCGAGAAGGATCTGCGCACTCATCGTTTTCATCAGTCTGCACGAATAAATCAGTTTGGATTTCTGCGAGGTAAATA